>NC_067491.1:38854232-39016414 GCF_947179515.1 Apodemus sylvaticus
ACTGATTCTGCAGGATGCCTGTCACCACACCTTGCACAACCACTCCTCAGGAACCAGTGTTTCTTTTCTAGGAGTTGTCCAGCTTCAGCAAACCACTTGCGTATGCTTTGGGATTAAGGGTCTGGAAGCTACCTTCAGCATCATTATTGTTGCTAGCTAAATTAGGACAGACTCCGAGTTTCTTTGGTTGTACAGTTCTCTCTGAGACTAATCAAATGTGCCATTGGCAAGATTCTGAGAGGTCTTCACCATCAAGTACCTATGAGTCCAAAGGCTTGAGATGAGACTCAAATTGGCCTCCACATTTCTTAGTGGCTTTTCTCTTTCATGTATTTTTAAAGAGAAAGAACATGAAGTTGGTTGGAAGCGATGGGACAAATCTGAGAAAGAACTGGGAAACGGGGAATTAGTCAAAAATATACTGCATGAAATTCTCAAAGTATAAATAAGTAAATAAATAACCCAAACCAATATTAGACTTCGAAGACATACACTGCATACCTTAGGCCAATGAGCAACCAAATGGGCAGAATCATTTTCTTCTCATTTCTGGTGGATTGGGTAATTCTGAAGTCATGTTTTGCTTAGAAGGCAGGCAGCACACTCTTAGCAGCTGGAATTTTGCCAGTTATCAATCCTATAACAAGATGTCTGCTTTCAAGAAAAATGTGAATTAAGAAGCTCTGTTTGCAATTCTGTCCAATGAGCCTCGTCCTCCCCTTTTACTGAAGGTATACACCTCACCTATGTCTTCATCGATTGTTGTAACTGCCACCAACCAAAGGGAGGACATCAAAGGGAGGAAAGGTTCTTGGTCCTGAGACCAAGTGTGTTCAGTCATCCAAAAAGAGGATGCAGAATTTTTCTCCTTAACCAGTTATATTGTCACAGAGAACTCAACGGATCTGTATTGTGGAGACTGAAAATCTCACCCAGCTCATGAGATGCCTGCTTACTCACCTCTAGAAGGGGGCCACGCCCACCCCAGATCTCAGCAAGTTCATTCTGCTAATTCAATGATTAGATGTCCGACGTGCCTGTCTGCCTCCATGGCCTGACTCTCGGCTCTCCCGTGTATTTGCTCAGTGCCACATGCTCACACTTGAACCTGACTTGTCTGAAGTGATATGTGACAGGTGTGTGACATGTACATCAGGCCTTAAAGATTTACAAAAAATGCAAAATGACTATTGGACTTACACTATAATTATAAATGTATAGGATCAGATCTTATGATTGACAATTTGCCTTCTAGAGCTTTTGAGGACTCTTAGTGAAATACCATAGTTTACTATTTATGATGTAGTAATACAAAAAAAGCTTCATACCCAGCTTTTAAAACATTCTATATTAAATTTAACTAATATTTCTCTTATTATCAAAGGATAATCCAAGCATTATGCTTTTCTTTTTGTTTTTCTGAAACATCTATATACATGTTTTTTGAAATAGTTTTTTTTATTCGATATATTCTTCATTTACATTTCAAATGTTATCCCCTTTCCTGGTCTCCCCCCCTCCAAAAATCCCATAATCCATCTCTCTTCCCCCTGCTCACCAATCTACACACTCCCACTTGCCTGTCCTGGCATTCCCCTGTACTGAGGCATTTAGCCTTCTCAGGACCAAGAGCCTTTCCTCCCTTTGATGTCCAACAAGGCCGTCCTCTGCTGCATATGCATCGGGAGCCATGGGACCCTCCATGAGTACTCTTTGGTTGGTGGTTAACTCCCTGGGAGCTCTGGGGGTAATAGCTGGATCATATTGTTGTTCCTCCTATGTGGCTACAAACCCCTTCAGTTCTTTGGGTCCTTTCTCTAGCTCTCCCATTGGGAACCCAGTGCTCAGTTCAATGGTTGGCTGAGAGTGTTCCCCTCTGTAGTTGTCAGGTACTGGCAGAGCCTCCCAGGTGACAGCTATATCAGGCTCCAGTCAGCAAGCACTTGTTGGCATCCACAATAGTGTCTGGGTTTTGTAACTGTATATGAGATGGATCCCTAAGTGGGACAGTCTCTGGATGGTCTTCTTCTCAGTTTCTGCACCACACTTTGTCTCTGTATCTCCTCCTGTAGGTACTTCATTCCCTAAGAAGGACTAGAGTATCCATACTTTGTTCTTCTGTCTTGAGCTTCATGTGGTCTGTGAATTGTATCTTGGGTATTGCAAACTTCTGAGCTAATATCCACTTATCAGTGAGTGCATACCATGTGTGTTCTTTTGTTATTGGGTTACCTCATTCAGGATGATATTTTCCAATTTCATCCATTTGCCTAAGAATTTCAAGAATTCATTGTTTTTAATAGCTGAGTTGTATTCCATTGTGTAAATGTACATTTTCTATATCCATTCCTCTGTTGAGGGACATGTGGATTTTTTTCCAGCTTCTGGCTATGATAAATAAGGCTGTTATGAACATAGTGGAGCATGTGTCCTTATTACATGCGGGAGAATCCTCTGGGTATATGCCCAGGAGTGGTATAGCAGGTCTTCCTGTAGTATTATGCCTAACTTTCAGAGGAACCACCAACCTGATTTCCAGAGTGGTTTTACCAGCTTGCTATCCCACCAGCAGTGGAGGAGTGTTCCTCTTTCTCCACAGCCCTACCAGCACCTGCTGTCTCCTGAGTTTTTGATCTCAACCATTCTGACTAGTGTGAGGTGAAATCTCAGAGTTGTTTTGATTTGCATTTTTCTGATGACTAAGGTTGTTGAACAGTTCTTTAGGTGCTTCTCAGCCATTTAATATTCCTCAGTTGAAAATTCTTTGTTTAGCTCTGTAGCCCATTTTTAATAGGGTTATTTGGTTCTCTGGAGTCTAACTTCTTGAGTTCTTTGTATATATTGGATATTAGCCCTCTGTCAGATGTAGGGTTGGTAAAGTTGTTTCCCAATTTGTTGGTTGTCATTTTGTCCTATTGACAGTGTCCTTTGCCTTACAGGATTTTTTTTTTAATTTTATGAGGTCCCATTTGTCTATTCTTGATCTTAGAGCATAAGTTGTTGGTGTTCTGTTCAGGAATTTTCCCCTGTGCCCATGTGCTCGAGGCTCTTCCCACTTTCCTTTCTATTAGTTTCAGTGTCTCTGGTTTTATGTGGAGGTTCTTGATCCACTTGGACTGGAACTTTGTACAAGGAGATAAGAATAGATCAATTTGTATTCTTCTACATGCTAACTGCCAGTTGAACCAGCACCATTTGTTGAAAAGGCTATCTTTTTTTCCACTGGATGGTTTTTGCTCCTTTGTCAAAGATCAAGTGACCTTAGGTGTGTCAGTTCATTTCTGAGTCTTCATTTCTATTCCATTTATCTACCCACTTGTCACTGTACCAATACCATTCAGTTTTATCACTATTGCTCTGTACTACTGCTTAAGGTCCAGGATTCTGATTTCCCCACAGAAGTTCTTTTATTGTTGAGAATAGTTTTAGCTATCCTGGGGTTTTGGCTATTTCAGATGAATTTGAGAATTGCTCTTTCTAACTCTATGAAGAATTGAGTTGTAATTTTGATGGGGATTGCATTGAACCTGTAGATTGCTTTTTTGGCAAGATGGCCATTTTTACTATAGTAATCCTGCCAACCCACAAGCATGGGAGATCTTTCCATCTTCTGAAGTCTTCTTCAATTTCTTTCTTCAGAGACTTGAAGTTCTTGTCATACAGATCTTTCACTTGTTTGGTTAGAGTCACACCAAGATACCTTGTATTGTTTGTGACTATTGTGAAGGGTGTCATTTCCCTAATTTCTTTCTCAGCCTGTTTATCCTTTGAGTACAGGAAGGCTACTGATTTGTTTGAGTTAATTTTATATCTGGTCACATTGCTGAAGTTGTTTATCAGCTATAGGAGTTCCCTGGTGGAGTTTTTGGGGCTGCTTAACTATACTATCATATCATCTGTAAATACTGATAGTTTGACTTCTTCCTTTCTAATTCATATCCCTTGACCTCTTTTTGTTGTCTAAATGCTCTAGCTAGAACTTCAAATACTATATTGAATAAATATGAAGAGAGAGGACAGTCTTGTATAGTCCCTTATTTTAGTGGGATTGATTCAAGTTTCTCTCCATTTAGTTAGTTATTGGCTACTTGTTTGCTGTATATTGCTATTACTATGTTTAGGTATGGGCCTAACCCATACCTAAATGTACTACTGCTTAAGGTCCAGGATTCTGATTTCCCCAAAGAAATTCTAATATTGTTGAGAACTCCTGACCTTTCTAAGTCCTTTAACATGAAAGGATACTGAATTTTGACAAATGCTTTTTCAGCATTGAATGACATGACCATGAGATTTTTTTTCTTTGAGTTTGTTCATGTAGTGGATTACATTGATAGATTTCCATATATTGAACCATCCCTGCATCCCTGCATCCCTGCATCCCTGCATCCCTGCATCCCTGCATCCCTGCATCCCTTCATCCCTGCATCCCTGCATCCCTGGGATAAAGCCTGCTTGATCGTGATGAATGATCATTTTGATGTGTTCTTGGATTCAGTTTGCAAGAATTTTATTGACTACTTTTGCATCAATATTTATAAGGGAAATTTGTCTGAAGTTCTCTTTCTTTGTTAGATCTTTGTATGGTTTTGGTATCAGCATAATTGTGACTTCATAGAATGAGTTGGGTAGTGTTCCTTCTGTTTCTATTTTGTGGAATCATTTGAAGAGTATTGGTGTTAGGTCTTCTTTGAGGGTCTGATAGAATTATGCACTAAAACCATCTGGTCCTGTGCTTTTTTTGGTTGGTTGACTTTCGATGACTGATTCTATTTCTTTAGGGGTTATGGGACTGTTTAGATGGTCTATCTGATCCTGGTTTAACTTTGGTATTTGGAATCTGTCTAGAAAATTGTTCATTTCATTCAGATTTTCCTGTTGAGTATAGACTTTTGTAGAAGGATCTGATGATTTTTTTTAATTTCCTCAGATTTTGTTGTTATATCTCCCTTTTAATTTATGATTTTGTTAATTTGGATACTGTCTGTATGTCCTCTGGTTAGTCTGACTAAGGGTTTATCTATCTTGTTGATTTTCTCAAAGAACCAGCTTCTGGTTTTGTTGATTTTTTGTATAATTCTTTTTGTTTCTACTTGGTTGCTTTAGCCCTGAGTTTGATGATTTCCTGCTGTCTACTCCTCTTAGGTGTTTTAGTTTCTTTCTGTTTTAGTGCCGTTAAGCTGCTAGCATAAACTCTCTCCAGTTTTGTTTGTTTGTTTGGCTGGTTGGTTTTTTTTTGTTTGTTTGATTGTTTGTTTGTTTGTTTGTTTGTTTTGGAGGCACTCAGAGCTATGAGTTTTCCTCTTAGTACTGCTTTCATTGTGTCCCATAAGTTTGAGTATGTTTCATTTTCATTAAATTCTAAAAAGTCTTTGATTTCTTTCCTTAGTTCTTCCTTGACCAAGGGTATCATTGAATAGAGAGAGCATTGTTCACCTTCCAGGTATATGTGGGCTTTCTGCTGGTTTTATTGCTATTGAAGACCAGCCTTAATCCATAGTGATCTGATAGGAGGCTTGGGATTATTTCAGTCTTCTTGTATTTGTTGAGGTCTGTTTTGTGATGAATTATATGTTCAGTTTTGGAGAAGGTACCCTGAGGTGCTGAGAAGGTATATTCTTTTATTTAGGATGAAATGTTCTATAGATATCTGTTAAATCCAATTGGTCCATAACTCCTGTTAGTTTTACTCTCTCTGTTTAAGTTGTGTTTCCCTTATCTGTCAATTGATAAGAGTGGGGTGTTTACCTGAAAGTCCTGGAACAAAAAGAAGCCAATTCACCCAGGAGGAGTAGAAGACAGGAAATCATCAAACTCAGGGCTGAAATCAGTCAAGTGGAAACAAAGAGAACCATACAAAGAATCAACGAATCCAGGAAGTGGTTCTTTGAGAAAATCAGCAAGATAGATAAACCCTTAGCCAGACTGACCAAAGGGCACAGAGAAAGTATCCAAATTAACAAAATTAGAAATGAAAAGGGGGATATAACAATAGAAACTGAGAAAATTCAAAAAAATCATCAGATCCTACTACAAAAGTCTATATTCAACACAACTGAAGAATCTGGAGGAAATGGACAATTTCCTAGACAGATACCAAATACCAAAATTAAATCAGGATCAAATAGATCATCTAAACAGTCCCATAACCCTTAAAGAAATAGAAGGGGTCATAGAAAGCCTTCCAACCAAAAAAAGCACAGGACCAGATGGCTTCAGTGCAGAATTCTATCAGACCTTCAAAGAAGACCTAACACCAATATTCTTCAAACTATTCCACAAAATAGAAACACAAGGAAGACTACCCAATTCCTTCTACGAAGCCACAATTACACTGATACCAAAACCACACAAAGATCCAACAAAGAAAGAGAACTTCAGACCAATTTCCCTTATGAACATCGATGCAAAAATACTCAATAAAATTCTTGCCAACTGAATCCAAGAACACATAAAAAACGATCATCCAGCATGATCAAATAGGCTTTATTCCAGGGATGCAGGGTTGGTTCAATATATGGAAATCCATTAATGGAATCCACTACATAAACAAACTCAAAGAAAAAAAACCCACATGGTCATTTCACTGGATGCTGAAAAAGCATTTGACAAAATTCAGCATCCTTTCATGCTTAAAGTCTTGGAAAGAACAGGAATTCAAGGCCCATACCTAAACATAGTAAAAGCAATATACAGCAAACTGGTAACCAGCATCAAACTAAATGGAGAAAAACTTGAAGCAATCCCACTAGAATCAGGGACTAGACAGGGCTGCCCCCTTTCTCCTTATCTTTTCAATATTGTACTTGAGGTACTAGCTCGGGCAATTAGACAACATAAGGAGGTCAAAGGGATACAAATTGGAAAGGAAGAAGTCAAACTATCATTATTTGCAGATGATATGATAGTCTACCTAAGTGACCCAAAAAACTCCACTAGAAAACTCCTAGAGCTGATAAACAACTTCAGCAAAGTGGCAGGTTATAAAATCAACTCAAGCAAATCAGTAGCCTTCCTATACTCAAAGGATAAGCAGGCTGAGAAAGAAATTAGGGAAATGACCCCCTTCACAATTGCCACAAACAGTATAAAGTACCTTGGGGTGACTCTTACCAAACGTGTGAAAGATCTGTATGACAAGAACTTCAAGACTCTGAAGAAGGAAGTAGAAGAAGACCTCAAAAAATGGAAAAACCTTCCATGCTCATAGATCGGCAGGATTAATATAGTTAAAATGGCCATTTTACCAAAAGCAATATACAGATTCAACACAATACCCATTAAAATCCCAACTCAATTCTTCATAGAGTGAGAAAGAGCAATTCTCAAATTCATCTGGAACAACAAAAAACACAGGATAGCTAAAACTATTCTCAACAACAAAAGAAATTCTGGAGGAATCAGTATCCCTGACCTCAAGCAATACTACAGAGCAATAGTGTTTAAAACTGCATGGTACTGGTACAGTGACAGGCAGGTGGATCAATGTAACAGGATTGAAGATCCAGAAATGAATCCACACACCTATGGCCACTTGATCCTCGACAAAGGGGCTGAAAACATCCAATGGAAAAAAGATAGCCTTTTCAACAAATGGTGCTGGTTCAACTGGAGGGCAGCATGCAGAAGAATGCGAATTGATCCATCCTTGTCTCCTTGTACTAAGCTCAACCCCAAATGGATCAAGGACCTCCACATAAAGCCAGACACTCTGAAGCTAATAGAAAAGAAACTGGGGAAGACCCTTGAGGACATCGGTACAGGGGGAAATTTCCTGAACAGAACACCAATAGCTTATGCTCTAAGATCAAGAATTGACAAATGGGACCTCATGAAATTACAAAGTTTCTGTAAAGCAAAGGACACCATCAAAAGGACAAATCGGCAACCAACAAATTGGGAAAAGATCTTCACCAACCCTACATCAGATAGAGGGCTAATATCCAACATATACAAAGAACTCAAGAAGTTAAACCCCAGAAAACCAAATAACCCTATTAAAAAAATGGAGTACAGAGTTAAAGAAAGAATTCTCACCTGAAGAACTTTGGATGGCGGGAGAAACATCTTAAAAAATGTTCAATTTCATTAGTCATTAGGGAAATGAAAATCAAAACAACCCTGAGATTTCACCTTACAGCAGTCAGAATGGCTAAGATTAAAAACTCAGGAGACAGCAGGTGTTGGCGAGGATGTGGAGAAAGAGGAACACTCCTCCACTGTTGGTGGGGTTGCAAATTGGTACAACCACTCTGGAAATCAGTCTGGCGGTTCCTCAGAAAACTGGGCACGTCACTTCTGGAAGATCCTGCTATACCACTCCTGGGCATATACCCAGTGGATTCCCCAGCATGTAATAAGGATATATGCTCCACTATGTTCATAGCAGCCCTATTTATAATAGCCAGAAGCTGGAAAGAACCTAGGTATCCCTCAACAGAAGAATGGATGCAAAAAATGTGGTATATATACACAATGGAGTACTATTCAGCCATAAGAAACAATGAATTCATGAAATTCTTAGGCAAATGGATGGAGCTAGAGAACATCATACTAAGTGAGGTAACCCAGTCTCAAAAGATCAATCACGGCATGCACTCACTAATAAGTGGATGTTAGCCTGGAAAACTGGAATACCTAAAACATAATCCATACATCAAATGAGGTACAAGAAAAATGGAGGAGTGGCCCCTGGTTCTGGAAGGACTCAGTGTAGCAGTATAGGGCAATACCAGAACAGGGAAGTGGGAAGGGGTGGGTGGGAGAACAGGGGGATGGAAGGGGGGCTTATGCTACTCTTGGGGAGTGGGGGGCCAGAAAACGGGAAATCATTTGAAATGTAAATAAATATATAGAATAAAAAAACAATAAAAAAAGAGTGGAGTGTTTAAGTCACCTACAATTATTGTGTGAGGTACAGAGTATACTTTGAGCTTCAGTAAAGTTTCTTTTATGACTGTGGGTGCCTTTGCATTTGGAGCATAAATGGTCAAAATTAAGAGTTCTTCTTGGTAGATTTTTCCTTTGATGAATATGAAATATCCCTCCTTGTCTATTTTGATGACTTTTGGTTGAAAGTCAATTTTATCCAATATTAGAATGGCTATGCCAGCTTGTTTCCTGGGACCATTTGCTTGGAAAATTGTTTTCCAGCCTTTTTTGTCTTTGACACTGAGGTATGTTTCCTGTATGCAGCAAAATGCTAGGTCCTGTTTACATATGCAGTCGATTAGTCTACATCTTTTTATTGGGGAATTGAGTCCATTGATGTTAAGAGATATTAAGGAATAGTAATTGTTGCTTCCTATTATTTTAGATGTTATTTTTATGTTTGTGTGGTTATCTTCTTTTGGGTTTATTGAAAGATTATTTTCTTGTTTTTTTCTAGGGTGTAGTTTCTCTCTTTGTGTTGGTGTTTTCCATCTATTATCCTTTGTAGGGTTGGATTTGCGGAAAGATATTGTGTAAATTTGGTTTTATCATAGAATATCTTGGTTTCTCCATCTATGGGATTGAGAGCTTTGCTGGGTATAGTAGTCTGGGCTGGCATTTGTGTTCTCTTAGGGTCTGTATGAGGTCTGCCCAGGATCTTCTAGCTTTCATCGTCTCTGGTGAGAAGTCTAGTGTGATTCTGATAGGTCTGTCTTCATATGTTACTTGACCTTTTTCCCTTACTGTGTTTAATATTCTTTCTTTGTTTAGTGCATTTGGTGTTTTGATTATTATGTGACAGGAGGAATTTCTGTTCTGGTCCAGTCTGTTTGGAGTTCTGATGGCTTCTTGTATATTCATGGGCATCTCTTTCTTTAGGTTAGGGAAGTTTTCTTCTATAATTTTGTTGAAGATATTTACTGGGCCTTTAAGATGTAAATCCTGGCTCTCATCTATACCTATAATCCTTAGGTTTGGTCTTCTCATTATGTCCTAGATTTCCTGGATGTTTTGGGTTACAACTTTATGCATTTTGCATTTTCTTTGACTGTTGAGTCAATGTTTTCTATGGTATCTTCAGCACCATTTCTTTCCAAGGCTTTCTATCTCCAGAGTTGTCTCCCTTTGCGATTTCTTTACTGTTTTTACTTCCATTTTTTAGATCCTGTATGGTTTCGTTCAGTTCCTTCACTTGTTTGTTTGTGTTTTCCTGTAATTCTTTAAGGGATTTTTGTGTTTCCTCTTTAAGGGCTTCTACCTGTTGCCCTATGTTCTCCTGTGCTTCTTTAAGGGAGTTATTTATATCCTTCTTGAAGTCCTCTATCAGCACCTTGAGATGTGATTTTAAATCCAGATCTTGCTTTTCCAGTGTGTTGGGGTATTCAGGACTTGCTATTGTGGGAGAACTAGGTTCTGATAGTGCAGTGTTGCTTTGGTTTCTGTTGGTAATGTTCTGGCATTTGCCTTTTGCCATCTGGTTATCTCTGGTGTTAGTCTTTCTGTCTCTGACTGTGGCTTATTTGTCCTGCAAACCTCTGTATCTGTGCTCCTGGGAGATCCATACTCTTTGTGCACACAGGTATGTAGGCACTCTTGGGAGACTAGCTCTCTTGTGGTGGTATTTGTATATGTAGCTCTGTGGCCCAGGATCAGCTCTGGGTGCAGATGGGAATTGTAAGGCTACTGTCTCAGGCTGCTCCTGGGCTCTTGTGCCCTCAGGGCTTCCAGCTGATTCCTCTGGACAGCAGGGTGGTCTTACCTGTGCTCTCAGGCCTCTCCGTACTCCTGGGTGGTCAGCTATCTCCCTGCACCACCTAGCTATGGCGCTTTGTGGCAGAGAATGGTCCCCAGCTGAAGACAGAAACCAGAAGGTTCCTGCCTGAGAGTTCTGGACATGATCCTCTGAACAGCAGGGGTAGTCCTATCTGTGCTGTCAGGCCTCTCCACACTCTTGGGTGGTTAGGTACCTCTATAAGCCTCCAGGATATCGCATTATGCTTTTTTTGTAATGGTCTTACAACCATCACAACATCTGAGCAGGGATTTTGAGAAGTAAGGGCTATGCCCTTCAAACTCCTCTGCTTGGCAGAAATACCCCTTAGTGAGGGTCTTGGTAGAGAATAATTACTTTGTGGGACTGAAATAACATAGAAGAAGGAAGTAATTTGGGAAATGCTTATTTTTTGGGACATGCTGATCAAGTCTATGTAGTAGGTGGTCTAAGCTCTTGCTTAGTTGTTGTAAAGCTAAGGGCAGGACTAGACAATCAACAATGTTGTCTTTAGCTCTCTGAATTATGATATTAAAGCTAAAGACTTCACATTGCAAATCTCCCTCCTGGGAATGAAGTCTCCAGACACTGCTCACACTGGGTTCCCATCTTTGACATCTTACTATCCACCAGAACATGTCAGCTTCTCATTCATAGTTATCAGATATCCGATATCAGATAACACTACTCCAGGGCCAGGACGGAATCACTTGGGTATTTGGCTTTCTGGACACAGAAGCTGCTAAAATGACAAAAGTAGATTCTTCATCCAGATTTGGGATTAGCTCTAGAGACCCCTCTTGAGGTTAGTGCCAGTCTCCCTGCGCCCTACAGTTTCAATGGCTTCCATTGTGTGTGATGATACCTTCGCTCCCTTCCTTCATTTTCTCCCTATGAGATCATCTACGAACAAGCAAATGTTCTTATGAAATTTTAAAACATCCCCTGAGGGCCTCACATTAGAATGATTTCATAGTCTTTATTCAAAGGGATAGAGGTAGGCGGCTGTTGCTGTCAAGTAAATATCAAGAAATGGCAGCTATGGTATTAGATGTAGTCCAGTTCTACATCTTAACCTTATTGAATCTTTGATCTTGAAAAGTTGCCAAGTCATTTTGAATTTCTGCTTCCTGGAGCCATAGTTGTGTTTTGGTGAGCAGTTGGAAGGATAGAGAGTAAACCAAAAACTATTTCTTTCTACTCAAACAGCTGGTAGAAACAGGTTTGCTTAAACATCAAGTATCCTTTTTACCAGGCTTAAGATGAAATACTAGTTGCATTCAATGCTTAGATTTTTCTTATGCCTTACAGCCAAAGTCATTAGATATTAACTACACTAAAACCACCTCCACCTAGATAAAATACCAACAGAAATGTGGAGCCAAGAAAAGGTCAAGTTTCATTTTAGTCATTGTCTAGGGAAAAAAATCACTATTAATGGTCAAAAGACAAAGTGGGTTGTTCTGAAAGTTTAGCTGGCATCACATCTCCAGAGTATGTTACACAGATCAAGAGGCCTTAATCTCAGGGTCTCTGATTCAGCAGGACTGTGGTGGGGTTCAAGAATTCACATCTCTAATAAATATACTGACTGGTAACACAGATACTATGGGTCTGAGAAACCTCACTTTGAGAGCCTCACCTTTTGGATATCTCCAGGGAAAGACCATGATGGCTTTCCTTGATCAGTTCGATGTCTGCAGCCAAAATGCTTTTAGGGGAGAAATGTCCAATTTGCAATCAAAGTCTGGATCAAACCCCTGACCTACCTGTCTATCTCCTGGCTTGCCTGCTCTGGGGAAGTCATTCCAGGAGATACTGTTTCAATCAATTATAAGTAAGTGCAATGTATTCATGGCTGTCTTAGAGGAAATGGCCTTGAAATCAGACTCTCCCTGGCAAACCTCATTAAAGAGAACAGAGAACTTTTTATGTGATTTTTTTTTCCTTAGGTGATATACTGACAGAAACCTTAGCTTTTATTCTCATCCAATGGTGGTATCTAAGGAGCAACCCCACAAGCTCCACATGGATTCTGGTAGTGATGCTAATTAGGTTGAGTCACAAAACCGAGGTGAAGTTAAACTGGATTATTTGTGCTTCACAAGAAGATGAGCTATACTTCCTGAATGCCTATTTTCTCAAGCATATCATAATAGAAGGGTGCATCTCACACAGGTCTGTTCTTTACTATAGAAGCAATGAAAAAACGGATAAAAATATCTGCATGTCAACATCTGGTATGGTTTGTCACATGAACCAAATAAAGTTGCTGAGGTAAGGTCTATACCATAGCTAGCTGAATCTCAACTTGTGTGTCTTGCACAGATGTTATCACTTTGTGAGGAAAGCATGGGTTGTGGCCACTGCTCAGGCCACAGAAACATTTCCAGTGGCTGCATTGAATGCATGGAGCAAGGTTCAGGCCTCTTGGTAACAGAGCAGACAAGACCAATCAGAACAAAACCTTTGCCCGAGACAATAACGGGGACAAGAGGTGGTCAGGTGACTTAGGCAGAGCCAATAAGTCTCCTCTGTGATATCTAAACCATGATTGCAGGAGATACCATTTCCCTTCCCTTGTCTTATGCTCTGAGTGTTAACACAGTCAGGTACCAACTTGGTTGCAAGTCAGTAATTGATATGAAAGAGAAGAATTGAGGAAATGAGTGAAGATGGCAAAAAATGATAAATGTGATTAGAGACAAACTCCTCAGTCTATTTCCTGGATCTAGACGGAAGCTTCCAGACACCCTTGTCATTTAATCTGAACCTACGACAGAATCAAAATCTGAATCATATAGACAAAACTGAGTACCATTTAGGTCTAACCCACTAGAAAGAAACCCTTTGTACTTGAGCTTCCATACCATTATTTTTAATGCTTTCTGAGCTTGTTGTCAACACATATGAGAATCTTTCAAGCTATAAGTGAAGACTACAGACCACACCTCCCTCCAATGGAAGAAACCTACACTGTCATTTCAAGGGAACCTGTCAACTGAACCAGAATGCTCATCTTGCACTTCCCATCACCTAAACACAAATGTCCAACATGCATAGTCATTAAGTATTTTAAATTCTGTTACACCAGTCAGAATAGTCTTAACTAATAAAGAAATTAGTTAGCATGCAAATCCCACAGAAAGCAGAAGCTCTAGGCTACCCTTTAAGATCTGGGGTCAGAGAAAAACAGAAGTGACTTGAAGACTGATCCCCGCAGCGCTTTGATATTTAAAATCTAGGAACTAAAAGAGAAATTAGCAAAGGAGAAATGGAGGGACTTCGATGTTGAAACAACAAAAACAGAAGTCCTGGAGAAGACATAACTGATGTTTTCTACACAGTGCTACAGGTCCTTTGGTTCTATGTTGCAGTTTTCAGTTCTGAGATGCTTCCCCGTTCTACATACAAGGATCTTGTTCTCTTAAAATGATGTGAGTTAGATGGTTAATGTAGACCAAGAGCCCTTGATTGTGGTAGGATTCCTCTCACATGGTCTCCAGTGACTCCTGCCCACTGGCCTGCATGTCTTTAATTATCCCCACCATCACCACTGTGGGCTGAAATTACTGGTGTATTTCTAATACACTGTGGCAGACGTGATGCAATGTCTCTGAAGTTGGATTATGAAAGCATCTCGGCTCCCACTATGAGTACAACTCTCACACTATTTATTGGGTCATTCATCCTGGAGTAAGTCATGGCTATGATATGAGCGAGCTTTTCATAGAGGTTAATGTGATACTGGATATAGATTGTCAAGAACATGTGATACTGGGCATAGATTTGTCAAGAACATATAAGTAATCTTAAAATCTGAAGCAAACCCTAAGAAATCTAGAGAAGGCTTGGCCAGAAACTAGGAAGATGAAGAAAATCAAGTTAGCCTCTTAATCAAGGCGTTGGCCAAACAAAAGAAGCCAGAGGCTTGAACCAGGCTTACCACAGGCTGGAGTGAAATAACCAGAGAGAGAAAGAGTTGCACCCAGGAGACAACAACTGGAAATAATAATCCTTTCTCAAAAAGAAGCTCTTGACAAAACTCAGGAGGTGACTTGAGGGTCAGCAAAAAGTGGTTTCTGAACCACTAAACACATTCTCTACTGGAAAACGTAGCATTCGTGTCGGCTGGGCAAGCCATCTCAGAACCAGCCTCAAGGTGGCTATTAGTCACGTTCATCCTGTCAGTGTGAAAATGCGGCTCGAAATGGACTTGGCTACTTGAAATTAAGTGTGATCACACTCAGCAGCCCAGGGAAGCACTCCGATTCAAACCTAGATTATGAGAGGCTGTGAGTAGGGGCGCTCAGGGGGGTGGCAGGGGGCGAGAAGGGGCTCTTTCTCTGGGATTTTCCCTTTACAATTCCCCCTCAGCCCCGCTCTCCCCAGGACCTTCCTTTCACTTCTGCGATTCTTTCCCCCACCTTCAGTGTCCTCTTCTCACTTCTCGCGCAGCTACCTCTCCCTTGGAAAAAGTATCTGGACCCTTGTGACTCCGTGAGCTGTCGGAATTAACTAAAATCTATTATTTCCCAATAAATCCCCCGCCGCCGCCATCTTGACGCAGCACAACAGCTGCGAATCCCCAGCAATAGCCTGGCCAAGGCACTAAAAAAGGCTGGCTCTGTTCCTGGCTCATCCTGGGTCACAAAGAATCTTCCAAGGGGGCACCAGGAAAGTTCAAGAAGACCTGTTCTCTTCTAAAAGCACAGCAGCGCTTTACTTAACAGGCCTTTGATTTCCCAGGAGTTTAGACTGGGGACACTGTAAGAAAAGGCGCCGTGCCCAAAAGACAAGAGTTCAGAAAAAGATGATTAAATTGAACATGGCTAGCAAGTAGGCACTGCTCAACACCTCACAAAATGCAAACAAATACAAAAATGCTGATCACAAGAAGTAATATTTGATGATAATATGGAAGCACAAGTATTTGTGTGTGTGTGTGTGTGTATGTAGGGGGTTATTACATTTATAAACATCTGTTCCCTTTCTTACCATTTGTGTCCCTCACTGGCACCGGGGGATGGGAGCCGAGGGTATATCGAATTGAGATAAGTATATCAAGTATTTCCTGGCTAACAATGCTGACACTTCTGCCAAAATTATGTTTATTTGTTAAAAATACATTTCATTATGTTGTTGCAGAACTAAATCCAACGCCATCCTCAATGGAGACAGGGTGACGGGGTTTCGTGGTGATGCGCCAGCCAGCTAGTGTCTTGTGGGGGCGGGCGTTGAGGTGCCAGCTGCCCCTCAGGCACTCCTTTTATTTCCAGTCTGTAGACTGTTTTTCCACTTCGGTGTGTGTGTGTGTGTGTGTGTGTGTGTGTGTGTGTGTGTGTGTGTGTCAATCAGGATTAGAGGGGTCTGTGTAAGTGACAAGATGGCAGCAACAGCATCTCTGTGAGCTCCATGTACTGGGGCAGCCTGGAAGACCAGACTCATTTGTCACTCACCTCCAAAAGAAGGCAAGGCGTCTCTGCCGGGGACTTGTAAAGCAATGGTCGTCGGACCTTAGGGCTGACATTTCCAGAACGCAGTCTGGAAACCACCAAGCTAGGTTCACTTTCAAGGCAGATCAAACAACGCCGCCCCCACCCCCCATGTTGGCAACAGGTCTCTGGAGTTTTCCACGCGCCTCCATCAGGGTGCCTGGGGGCATTATCTAGAGTTTCTGGCTGAGGGCAAAATGAGTTTCAGGGTTCCTCCTTGATTCTTTGAAGGATTTAACATTATTTTTACCCACTTGAAAATTCCAAACTGCCACAAGTGTCCCCATCACTGGCTGGTTCACCCACTGCTGCTGGATCGGGGGCCAGCCAGATTGTTCTCTGCTGAGCGGGCCACCCAGCCTCCCCAGAAAGCCTGGCCTCTTCAATGGAGCAACCCCACTTCCCACTTAGGAAGGACGTGCACACACACACACACACACACACACACACACACACAAATATGCACCATGCATGTGCACACACCAAATAATGAAAGGGGCAGGGGTGTTTGTTTCTATTGTTGTTGTCATTTTTGGTATTTAAGATTAGGGAAAACCAAGAAGTTACAACGCTCCAATGTATACTCGCTTTCGTTTTTTAAGAACAGAGAAAGACAAAGTGGAAAGGAAGCCACGGTTCCCTCCCTCCCTTCTCCCTCCATCACGGAATCAAAACACTCATTCTAAGGACCATGCAGAGGTGGAAGGCTCAAGAAAATTATGCCTTGTCTGTTTCCTGGCTCTGCACGAAAATCCTGGTGCTCAGCGGCTGTTCCGACTGCTGAGAAAGTCTTGATGCAAAGAGGTCTGGCGTGGGAGTGGGTGCGGCTCACCGCCGGCAGGCAGGGGGTGGGGTCTGATAGCTAACATTTTTGTTAGAGAGAAAGAGAGAGAAAAACAGACCCAGAGAGACAGAGGGAGTTAGACAGAGAGACTCGGATAAATACACGCGCACACACACACAGAGAGAGAGAGAGAGAGAGAGAGAGAGAGAGAGAGAGAGAGACAGAGATTGCAAGAGACAGAGTCAGAGAGAGATAGAGTCTCAGATCACACACAGAGAGAAAAAGAAAAATAGATACACACACACAAGCACACACACTCACATACACACACAGAGAGAGAGAGAGAGAGACAGAGAGAGAGAGAGACAGAGAGACAGAGAGACAGAGAGAGAGAGATACTACTTCTGGGTTCTGTTATCAGAAACTGGTTTCAACCGAACAAAACTGGATAGTGTGGTAGTGTGGTGTGGTGTAGTGTGGTGTGTGCCTGCGGAGGTGGGGGAGGTGGGTTGAGGAAAAGAAAGAACACAGAGGCACCATCCATTTAACCTTTAAATCTGCGTTCTCTTTCAACGAAGAAAAAGTTTAAAATTTCAGCCAAATGAAAAGCAACCAAATGGTTGAGAAAGCCTTTCTGACTAAGAAGGACTGCAATGGAAAACACGTAAAAAAGAGAAGTTGAGCCAGCTGGTGCCTTTAATTTGGCTTCCCTCCCCATTCCTTACACCCCCTCCCCCAGCGCAAAACAGGAAAACCAGTCTGCGTCAATACCCAGTGCTTCTCCTAGGGTTTAGCCAGAACAGATTTCTCCACAGGACTCAGTTTACTACCACTCCTGGGATGAGGTGTGAAAGAGACATTTCCCCCCAGGGTCACAGGTCACCAACTGCCCCTGCTTGTCAGGCAAGGTTCCATCTCTCCTGTACAGGAAGGAGTCAGGAACCAGAGCATGGCACAAAGGTGAGGGGGAAGCCAATCGCTATTTATTTTCCCTATCATTTTCATAAGAATATTTCTGCTTCTATTCTTTTAACATACCCAGAAAACAAACCTCTAAAGCTCTCTCCCAGAGCACAAAATAATACATTTCTAGTTTCTTACGTGATACATGTACTCAATAAACACCATTTAGGTACTGTCGACAGCACTAGGCATTGTCTTGAGTGCGTGGGAAACAAAAGATGCCTAAAATTAATTCCCAAACACAAGGGCAGATATCCAGACGAATAATTAGAGCACTTAGTGCTAAGTATGATGCATCGAGGGAACTGGAAAAACCTCACGCTGCTGAAGAGTGAGAGGGCAAGGAGGGCTTCCTGGAGGTGGTGGCAATGGAACTGAGTTGTGAGCCAGGAAGGAACACACTAGAATCCAGAAAGAAGGGCTTCTAGGCAGTGGTTTCCCTTGAGTTGAAAGGATTGGCAGCAGTAATCTGCTGTGACTAAGATTCCAGGAACCCCTAGGGGAAACCAAGTGTGAAATGGTCAGCCAGGCTAAGGAGGTTCAGCGTTTGAGCCTGAAAAGAACCATTAAGGACAGAGTATTTTGTTCCTATTGGAAAATGATCCTTGTACATCGTTCTAGAGTAGTGATTCTCAACCTTCCTAATGCTGTGACCCTTTAATACAGTCCCTCATGTCAAGGTGATCCCCCCACCATAAATTTGTGTCGATATTTCCTAACTGTAATTTTGCTACTATCATGAATCGTAATGTAAATATCTGATAAGCAAGGTGGTGTGTGTGTGGGGGGGGGGGCGGCTCTCAAGCCACACGTTGAGAAACATTGTTCCGAAGACCTTGCCTATAAAGATAAAAACCAGCCATGGAGAAGCAGAGCAGCACTGACTTAGGGCTGTGAGGTTAAGGCTGTGAGGAAGAAGAGATTCAAATGCCGCAGGGGACTTGTGGAGGGAGACCACAGTGGGGGGGGGGAGGGAGGGGGGAAGAACCTCTTCATGCAGGCCTACAAGGAGTAATGCCTTACAGAAACTTTGTAATTTTATGAGGTCCCATTTGTCAATTCTTGATCTTAGAGCATATGCTATTGGTGTTCTGTTCAGAAACTTTCTCCCTGTACCGATGTCCTCAAGGGTCTTCCCCAGTTTCTTTTCTATTAGCTTCAGAGTGTCTGGCTTTACGTGGAGGTCCTTGATCCATCATACTAAGTGAGGTAACCCAGACTCAAAAGATCAATCATGGTATTCACTCACTAATAAGTGGATATTAACATAGAAAACTGGAATACCCAAAACATAATCCACACATCAAATGAGGTTCAAGAAGAACGGAGGAGTGGCCCCTGGTTCTGGAAAGACTCAGTGAAGCAGTATAGGGCAAAACCAGAACGGGGAAGTGGGAAGGGGTGGGTGGGAGGACGGGGGAGAAGAGGGGACTTATGGGACTTTCAGGGAGTGGGGGGCTAGAAAAGGGGAAACCATTTGAAATGTAAATAAAAAATATATCAAATAAAAAAATTAAAAAATATATCAGATACAAAAAAAATAAAATTAAATTTAAAAAAAAAGGAGTAACGCTAGCATAGCTGAGAACAGGGCTGTACAGATGAGGCGGTCATTGTGAACAGCTTTGACAGTTTGCCTCCTGGCCTACTATCCAGCTGGGATTTCCCTATTGGTGGTACTGTTTCAGTCCAGGATACACAAAGACTTTATAGTTACCTGCTGATCTTCATATAACCTAGGAGGAAAAAAAAAATGTCAAAGCACGTAGTTAACACTGAATTTACAACTCTTCAGATGCAAAAAAAAAAAAAATGCTTAGATGAAGCTAACATAGACAACAGCAAGCTGATCTGTAGAAAAACAATTAAGAACATGATAAAAGAGATGGATGATACACAGGTTGGGGGGTGCGGTATGACAAAGGTCTTGGGTACTCTTGAAATGAATGACCTTTGAGAATGTCGCAAGTTGTAGGGGATCTCGGGCATTTTCAGTGTTGAATCCTATTTTAGGATGTTGGTGGGAAGACCAAAGATACCTTGGTAAAGAGATTACATTCAACACAATAGAATTTTGAAAGTTTTCAGGTTCCTGTTTCAATATAAACTCAAACTATAAATGCCAAAGCACACAGAATCCCCTTGAAGAAATTTGAAACACCCGTTAAGTTTTCACTTTACCCTAGTAGAACATAATGAATATAGTAATTTGGGCAAAGTTTAGTAGAAATATCCAAGAATCCAAATGACTTCCGAGGTGCAAGCAACTGTGTTTACTAAATGTCAAGCAAGTCTGTAAGTCTCTGTCGTTTCTGTAATGATTTAGCCGATTGGTTTTGCATTCTTTGTTTTTCCTGTATTAGATAAATCAACTATTAGCTGAGTTTTTATATTCTATATTTTACTATCTTTGACATCTTAGGGCTTTGCAGACCAGAAAAAATGAATTGGTTGTTTTTTTTTTAAGATATTAAACAGAGTGGTTTTCAGAAAAAGTTTTAATGTACAAACCACCTAATGGAGACTCCATGACCCTTGTGCCTCCTGGCATCATGGGTCCCAAACTCTGCCCTCTTCCTGCAACCTAGATCCTTCCAGAAGAATCCAATCTGACTGCCTGTCTTACACACCACTTCCTACGAAAAGGGAAATAAGGTTGTTATCCCTGGGACTTCCCCATGTGGCCCTAGGCAGAGCATGCCTGATCAAGAGAAATGTAAGCAGTAAACTCATCCCACAAAGGCACTGGTCTCCGCCACCGTACCATCACTAATAACAATTAAATCTCACAAATATTTTATTTTGTTACAGGGGCCAGGGACTGCACTCAGGATCATGAGCGTGCAAGGCAGGGAGTCTACCACTGAGCTAAATCCCCAGGCCTTCCCAGGCAAATTTGAAAACACTCTGATGAAACTCAATAAATGAAATCTTTATTGGTGTAAATGAGTAAGGAAATATCACTGTTCAAAGTATGTCTCCTTTACCTGATTAAAACCGTTCCTCCTGTGGTTCAAGACCATCACGGTATCAGGGTAGCATTTGTGAGAAACTGGGGCTCAGAGTAACTCACACACTGTAAAACAATACCCAGAAATGGCGGCCTGTCAGACAGTGCTGTTTCTTGATTCCAGAAGAAACAAGGCTAGGGCTCTTGTCCAGCAAATGTGCCTATTTTACTGTATCACTCTGGGCTAAATGCTACTTTCGTTTGCCAGGGTGGATTAACTGTTCCAATAAAGAACTGTAAATTTCAATTATGTAAGATAATAAAAACATATCCCTCAGTCACTAGAAACACAGTGCAGGTGTTCACAGTTGGACAGCCGTCCTGGCTGGCTCTGTGACTCAGAAAACAGATCCTTCTCTTGTGATGCTGCCATTTTGAAAACACTCCTTCTCAAGGTTGCTAGACCAGGAAAACTGTGGAAACACTAAGACACAGTCAAGTGTCAATTAGGTATCCTATGTATGCTCTGATGATCAGACACAGTCACTTGATACACACCCCCAACACACACACACACACACACACACACAGAGAGAGAGAGAGAGAGAGACAGAGAGAGAGAGAGAGAGAAAGAGAGAGAGAGAGAGAGAGAAAATGGGCTAGGAAATGAGGTCTCTGACAGTCTGTCATGTCCCACAAATTCTTCTCAAGGAAAGAGAGCTAACCTCTAGCAGTTTCCCAAACAGATCAAGCTATATCACCCAGGCTTATAGTCTAGGGATGAGGTGACTTTGGGCTGGTCATGTGATCATGTAAATCAGTGGATCTTAATCCACTGGGCATCATGAATGCAATAAAATGTGGGAAATTCTTATCTCCGCTATTATGAAAGGTATTTTGTTGGTGTCCAGCTCTGTTAACATCACATCTATATCACCTGATAACCTGAAGATTTTGCTTTGCTGCCTTGCTTCTTCCTAAAGAGTTGACCATGGGTACCACCCCAAACCTTCCAAGGGCAGGCAAGCCCATGAGTGACCTGGCTCTACCCACCTGACCTTTTGTGGCTGCTCTGCTTTTTGTGTCCCCTCCCACTGGCCTCTCTTTGTCTCCTCAGCTGGCCTTTGCATATGTCACAGCTGATTCCTCTTCATTCTTTCTAATCCACTTTCAGATCTCAGCTCAATTGTTGCTGTCTTATAAAAAGGCTTTACCGGAAAACAAAGTAAATCGTATTTCTTATATTTTTCTCAAAGTCCTCTTATAAAGCATCTTTCTTAACATTTGTCAAGGGTTGTCATCAGCTGTCTGTGTGACGATAAGATTTGCCACAGTCATTCCAACTAGAAGGTCCTTCTGGGTAAAAACTTAGGCTTCCTGAGCCGCTGCTAAGCGCCTGGCTTAGCTTGACTGATAAGAAGGGGCGCTTGTATTTATGCAAGACATGAATGATCGAATGCTGATGCTTCCCACTCTCTTGTGGTGCTGAGGGAGAGAAAAGCAACAGCCAAATCACTTTCTCATTCGTGGAAATGAACGTGGGTAGAATAAATGGGCCGGGGATTGGTTTCAAGGGGTGACTTCCCTGTCATAGGGCTTCCTCTTCCCTGAGTTCATTTCCAATCCATTGGGAGAATGAAACAGTGACGTATTTTTCCACTCTTGTCTATTATTGCAAGGAGAAGTGTTCATGCACAGAGTAAAGCCAGCTGAAGGGAAGAATGTGTACTGAACATGTTGTTTGGTAAATTCCAAAACTGAGGAGATCCATGTCCAGACATAATTTAAAGGTTTCTTCACAGCACTCATTTAAATTATCTCAGTAGCCTTAGTGCTTGCAAAATACTATGACTACAAACCTCGCTCCCCAGGTCTTGTATTTTTTTTTTAAAAAAAGATAAATTATGAGCTAGTCTGGAAGGGTTCAAGTTGACCTAGGATATTAGTCCTCCAGGGGAGAATGAGACATTAGACAGTGTGCCTCATACATTAGCTAATTTCATGACTTTCCAAAACGTCTAGTCTCTCCATGGGGTAGGATTTTACGGTCTTATCAGTCTGGGACTCGTGATTCCTGTGGCAAATGACTTGGGATTGCCTAGAAGCCTGTCATCCCTCTGAGGTAGGTTCATTTTATCCCTATATGGAATTCCTCTGTCAACCAGATCTAAAAAGGAACATGGAAAGTGGACAAGGGACAGAGCCACACCTGACCTAGAGTCACCGTGCTAACCTGAGTGACACATCAGTGCTACTGTGTTAAGGTGATGAAGGTGGGGAGTCATTTGCTTTGTTTTTTTTTTTTTATAAATAAATGAGTCTTTTTAAAAAGTTTATACATATATACACACACACACACACACACACACACACACACACACACACACACACCATTGCTCTCTTCAGGTACAACAGAAGAGGGCATCAGATCCCACTACAGATGATTGCAGGCCACCATGTGGTTGTGGGATTTGAACTCAGGTCTTCTGGAAAAACAATCAGTGCTCTGAACGGCTGAGCCATCTCTCCAGCCCCTCCCCTCTGGGGGGGTGGGGGAGGCGTCATTTGTTACTGTAGCAAAACCCTGCCTGATATACTCTATTCAATGAACATTAGATACATCTAGTTGAACGCACATTCTGACTCAGAGCCTGAGTGACAGAAAACTCCAAGTCCACTTGTGTATGTCCGTGCCTCATGTTTATCCTCAAACTTCCTGAGGCTGCGACCCTTGAATCCAGTTCCTCATGTTGTGGTGACCCCCCCCCCCCAACCATAAAATCACTTCACTGCTACTTCATAACTGTGACTTTGCTACTGTGATGAATTGTAATGTAAACGTCTGGCATGCAGGATGTCTGGTGTACAACCCCTGTGAAAGGGTTGTTTGACCCCTACAGAGGTTGCGACCTACAGGTTGAGAACCACTGCGACTGCCAGTCAGAAACGCATGTCTGCAGGAATAAGGGAGAAAGTGGAGAGAGCCAAGCACTGAAGATAGAGCAGACTCTGCATTCCTTGGCTGGAAAGAGGCAGGAACCACCTGCCTGGGAATTTTCTTTGTTTCCTATTGAATCTGCCAAGAGAAGTGCATTACAGAGAAAACCGATTTAAAAAAAAAAATCCCTGTTATCTAGAAGGGATTTCCTTTTCTGGGAAGGAAATTTTTAAAGAGAGCTTTATCTCCTGATTTACACTGAAGTAAGATTAGTTAGAGCTCACTGATGTACCATCTTGATAGCATCACTGAAGAGAAAAAAGTGCAGAAGAAACTCATCAAAGACAAAAATGGCTTATGCAAACATCTGCTGAGCCCACAGTGGTGCATGCAAAGCTGAATTCATTTTTTTAAAGACGTGTTTATTTTCTGTCTATTTGTTAAATAGAATAAACCAAAATGAGTTTTCTGACCTGTGTATGTGTACCGGCTCTGCCCTCAAAGGCCAGAAGAGGTCTTTGGATCCCCTAGAACTGGAGTTATAGATAGTTCGGAGCTGCCTTGTGGGTGCTGGGAACAGAACTCGGGTCCTCTGTGAGAGGATCAAGTGCTCTTAACGGCTGATCTACCTCTCCAGCTGCATAAGCTAAGCTCTTACTTCACACTCCCCCTCTTCCTCAATTATCTTCTCTTCCTCTTCTGTTTTCTTTCTTCTTTGCTGCAAACCTAGTCATGACACTCCCTAGAAGATTCAGGCATGATTAATACAAGTATAAACACAATATATTGCTTATATATAATATATGTATATAATATATCTATAATTTATATATAATGTATATAACACATTTATAACAATATTTTCTATTGTGAAGGCTAAATAAAAATTAAATGCACTTATTTTTTAGGAGTTTAGTCCACACCTCTAAAATATTAAGAGGACTAGACAAATACCAAATCTTCAAATCCTGAAAATATCCTCAAAATGATTTGGAATTTGCAGGATGTTTGACAGTTTCTTTTAAGCATTTTAAAGTATATTCCCATGTCCCTCAGGCTAGCTGGACATCAACAAACTCAGATCAACTTCATAAGCTTACTTCGTGCCCCTTGGCACCATAAATTCCAGCCTGTGTGCAACTTGCCACTTAAAAATCTACATTATTGCATTGAAGAGGTTTTTTTGTCTTAGACTTTCTATTCCAAGGTCGGTTCCAGGTTAATGCTCCATTCTTCCTCCATATCTTTGGTATTTGAATCATGGTGTACAGTAATCAGTTTTTATTCTCTGTTTACAAGCAACATTTCCCTTCCCCTAAATGTGTCAGGTCTTTGAGATATTCAATAAGATGTATGTACAAAAGTTGTCTTGACAGATCCTCCCCGATGCCAGTTTTAGATAGCTGAGCACTGATACAGAATTAGTCACCTAAGAGTCCCATCCCAAAACACATCCAAACTGGAAGTCAGAGCAGTTAAGAGTTATGTATGGTGTCTGAGACTGGCAAGATTTTCTGGAAGTCTTAGGAGTTATATTGAATTAATCTCAGTACATTTTCAAAAACCAGTTGTTTTTAAAATAAATACATTGAAAGGATTGATCCCAATTCATCAGCCTGAGCCCAGAATTTCCAAAATCTGCTATGGAAATAAAATCTCACTTTCTAACAAAAGCCCTGGCACGAAGCGTGATGTCTCCATCACCACTCAAGCTACAGAGTATCCCACGGAGGTTTTAAATGTGGTCATAAAAATAAAAATCAGAGTTGAACACCCCAAGATAAGGGTATGTCTCATCTAACCCTCACCTTGTGGGAAACATGAGTTGTTATTTATATAGCAAGCAAGCAGGAGAGCCCCCAAAAATATTTCCCATCCCAAGCACCCTTGTGTTACTCCTACCAGTTATAAATACTCTCTAAAGGCAGATGGCTACATACAAGGCACTAAGGAAAAAGGCTTGACATTATAGTAAAAGTATCTCTGACTCAAAAACCCTGGCCTCACTTATTTTTTTCTTTTTAATCAATTTTCAGAGATTCATTTTCCTACGATTAAATCCTTGGCTAGACAGACGGATCAGTGGTTAAAAACATATGCCCATCTTGGAGAGGACCCATGTTCAGTTCCCAGCACCTATACCAGGTGACTCACAACTACCTTTAATTCTTGCTCCAGAAGACCTGAAACCTCTGGCCAATACACACACACACACACACACACACACACACACACACACACACGCATGCATACATATACACACATACATAAGTAAAAATAATAATAAATCTTCTTTTAAAAAAGTTAACAATCACTTAAATATACATACAGTGTGCGTCTATGAAATACAAACTGACTCTAGTAATCACCGTTAAGAAAATTCAAACACATAGAAGATGCCATTTGGGTTGTGATACCTCCTCATGCTATCAGAGGGTAGCGTCCCCCTACCTCACAACTCCTTTGGTAGTTTTCCTCCAGCTGTTTTGGGTCTAGAGCCTGACTGACTCTAGATATTTCTTAATGTGTACATCACAGGGCAACAATAATTCAGACCCAGGAACGAATGCTAACTTGTAACAATGACCACTCCACTAGGAAACCCACTTGCAAGGGAAGGAGATTGCTGAAAGGGACCCACTGGTGGTCCTTTTTCATGAGTCACCAGGAAAACAGCTTATCTGCCATCCTTTAAGAAAGAAAAGGTCTCACAGATGAAGCAGGGTTTGGCAAAGGCTGTTTCTGATATTTCAATGTGATAAGCAATTCAAGTTCAACAAATAAACCAAAATAATGATGGTACTAATGGCGTAATCTAGCCATGTCTTACTGTGCTCTTGGTGCCCCTCATTCAGTGCTTGGACACTGGCATCTGATGCACAAAATGTCGGCCTGCCTACTTCTTCTCCTACTCTCCAGCCACTCTGAGAAGAAATCATGCTCTGTAACCCTGAGAACTGTCTGGTGCCATTACTCTGAAGGACATAATTGCAGGGACTGAGGAGGCGAGTCAGTATAATTAGAACTAAATGATGATCAAATTGTTTTCAGGAGATTGGTAATTGTACCTCAAGCCTTAAGATAACCGAACACATGCCAAGTGGCCTCACCCAGACCGAAGGCAAGTACCCTCTCCCATGTGTCACCATGTTCTAGTGTATGGTGCACGGTGTCTAATAAGCTGGGTTTTTTTCTTTTGACATTCACACACAATTATTTTGACCTGTGACAGGGTAAATGTTTTCCCATGACCAAAGAATTCTACTGAAAAACTATGTGCCGTGAAAACCTGTGTGCCATTGTAGAAAAGCCGGTCTTCTCATGCCGGAAAAGTCCTCGTGGCATCCTCCTCATTGATACTACTTCATCCATTCCTGCTGCCCTCTAATCTGACCAGGGCCACACGCTTGTGTTCATCAACAGCCCTTTGCCTTCTCCTCCCCAGGCATAAAACTTGAATTGATTTCTGGGTCCCCTTTACTTCTGCAACTAAGATGTTATCAGCAGAACATGGACAAAAGTAATGGGGCACCACCCCCAGGCCTGGGTAATAAAACCTTCTCCCTGTGATCCTTATTTTTTCCCTAGATGACTGGAGAAGACCCTCGGGACATATATTAGATGGTAGACATAATAGATGGAAGAAACTAAGTCCCTGAAAGTCTATAAGAAACTAACCTTACATTCTGCCTTGAACTGTGATGTTAGTGAAGAAATAAGAGTGCACAGTGTAGGGTCCTCTCCAGTTTTTGGTTTTGGTTTTGTTTTGTTTTGTTTTGTTATGATTTAATTTTTTAGTCATGTCACAATTTCTTCCTGTCTTCCATTTTTTTTTTAAGAACATACACATATGTACCAACCAGTACCCTACCCCAGAGCTCCCAGGGACTAAACCACCAACCAAAGAGTGCACATGGAGGGACCCATGGCTCCAGCCACATAAGTATCAGAGGCTAGCCTTTTCAGACATCAATGAGAGGAGAGGCCATTGGTCCTGTGAAGACTCGATGCCACAGTATAGGGGAATACCAAGTCAGGAAAGTGGGAGGGGATGGTTGGTAAGCAGGAGGTGGGGGGGGGGATTGGATAGGGGGTTTTCGGAGGGGTAATGAGGAAAAGGGATACCATTTGAAATGTAAATGAAGCAAATATCTAATAATTTTTTTTTACAAAAAGAATTTGCTCACAAAAGGAAAGAGAAAAGGAAATCACGTGATGCACATTAACTACATTCAGAGCAGCCCACCTGAGCAAGCAAACGAGTTACAATAGGAAAAGCACAGTGATTTAGATCTATAGGTTTGGAGGAGAGGAATCAAGCTACAATCCGGTCTACTGGGTAAATTAAGAGTTCTGGAAGCCAAATCATGCAGACCCATTTAGATCTTACTCAGAGAAGCCTTCTGACAGCCGCAGCCCAGAGATATTAACTATCAGCCTTTTACTGAGATCTCTAGAAGATGTTGGAAAGGATTTTTTCAAAAGAGATGGATGACACAAGAAGTGGGCTTGGGGAACTCACTGTCACAGAAGCAGAGAAAGGATATGTCGGGGAGGAGAAAGAACAGCCAATCAGGAAGTGCGTGGTTTTAAAGGTTCCTCCAACGGCACTAAGGAAAACAGAGATACAGAGATTGGGATCCTGCCTCCCAAGCTTCAGTGGGAATGAACAACTGGAAGAACCACATCAGAAGGAGGCGTTTTTGAAATCTGCAAACCTGGGAGCCTGAGATCCTTAACACTTGGTCAGCATGCCAAATGTTAATGAATAGCGTTACATCAGCACTAAATAGCGCCAAAAAATACAGGCTTCAAATACAGGTAAATAAATTGTATCTCCATTGTGCTGCAACTACACTAATGAGATATATTATAAAATGATGTATAGGTTCACTGTAGCTCTAGGAACGTCCCTCTGACGGTTTTAACTGGAATCTCTATCCTACAGAAGAAAAGAGAAATAGGATGATCTCCACAGCAAAGAATATGAAAAAGGGAAATACATATGCTTGTGTGGCCCTTGCTTGAGTATATTTGGGGCTCCATTCAACAAAATTACACTGGGTAGCTTAAATCCAGATATTTGTTTTTCTTACAGATGTAGAGACTTAATTCGGAAATCTGAGTGCCCACGGGGTCAGTTTTGTGGATTATAGCCCGTCAGTTTCTCAGTTTCTGTTCCCACGACATGGAGAGATCTCTGTTTGTTCTTCATCGCCGCAGAGAGCGCTAGTCACACCAACAGGCACCACCCTTACAAGCTCATCTAAATCTACTTGCCTGCCCAGTGCCTACCAAGAAAGACCTTCACGGTGGGAACTAGGGCTAGAACATGTGTGAAGACTGGGGGCAAAGAATGCAGTCTGATGCATTAACTCAAATAATAAACACAGTATTTCAGCCAGCATAACATATTTACTCTGAATCCTACCATGTATCAGGTATTCTTTGAAGCTTAGGGATCTGGCAATGGCTGGGATGAGTGAAGCTTCTATATAAGTTTTGTGTAGTCTCAAAAACAGACAACTAACTGCCAAGTACTGAACAGGAAGATAGCTTTGCAGCCCTGTAGAATGTAAGAGGTGTACGGAAACAGCCCAGTTTTCCTCAGTATAAAAACTGAGGAAAGATCTTACAACAAAGTAACATATGAAGTCACCCTGGGATCCCAATGAGGATTGGACACAGAATACCTTAGGCCACAAAAGCAGCAGAGGTAGACATTGCAAAACAAGAGAGAATTCCACGTGCCTGAGAAATAGTGTTGATGCGTTTGTAGCATTCAGTGGTCAGTGTGGGGGTAAGAAAAAGAGAGGCAATGAGATTGAATCATTAAAGAGGGCTGAGGACATTAATTTGATGTTCAGTCTTTATTATCACAAAAGGGAGTGGTAAACACAACAAAGCATCCTTCTGCACTATGAAATGTATCTTCAAATGATTTTCAAGGCTAATAAAATGATTTTGATCACCTGTGTTTGAGTCCCCAGAACCTGCATGGAACCAGACAGAGTAGTGCACATACCTATAACTCAAGTGCTCTGGAAAGATAGGAGGTGACGACCAGAGATTCCCAGAAGCACATTGGGCCAACTAGCCTGCTGTATACAGCAAAGAACAGTAAGAGGCATTGTCTTAAATGAGGTAGAAGGTGAGGACCAACACCCAAGGTTGTCATCTGACTACCACATGCCTGCTGTTGCATACACATACACAGGATTATGCACATACAACACAATGCTTTCTAAATGACTATGGCTTAAGGAAAAGTATGTCTTCAATGTTGATTAAGGTATGTGTTGGTAGTGTGTATTGGGTAGACTAATAATGACTTCAGAGTGTAGGTGTGACCTACACCCAGAAATCCTGTTCTAAGAAACTATCCTAAGGAAATAATAAGTAACTATCTTCGCCAACAGAGTTCTTTACAAGGTTATCTATTATGGATTTTGTGACAATTTTTAAGTCAAAGATCAGCTTCAAAAGAGTAGATGCGACACTTTGAAGCCTTGTAACATGGTAAAAATAGTTTCCAAATGGACTAAGAAAGTATATTAAAGTTAAAGATCTAATACTTCTATAGAAAGAATTTGGCCGTCACCTCAAAATTCATATATTAAAATTATATGTCCAGTGTGATTATGATACAAGAGAAGGGTTTTCAGGAACTGGACTTAGAACAGAAAAAGTCACTCCCACTGTGAAAGGACACAAAAGGAAGGTATCCATCCATGGACAAGAAGTGAACCTTTACCAAACATGGAGTCTGATTGGTTCCTACCAATCTTAGACAGCTAAGCCTCCAGCACTACGTAGAAATAAATACCTGGTATTCATAAGTTACCCTGTTATACCTTATAACACAAAGAGGACAAAGACAATCACAAAACAAATGCTGTCAACTGAGATTTAATGAGATAACAATAACCCCCAAGAGCAGCATTCTACTTTTAAGCATTCAAACACAAAGGACCTTTATGCCTACAGTAATAATAACAAAAAGCAAAACAAAACAAAAACAAAAAATAGACAAATAAAAAGTCATATGCCTTGGTGGGTTAAATTCCAGAAGGGAAAAAAGAACTTTATCCTTTTAAAGATGAGTATAGAGTAGATATTCCCACACATGAAATCGGTACCTTGTATGAACCCTGTAGTATACAGGACCCAATGTGTGTGGTGGTGGAGGGAGGGGTATCATGAAAAGGATTGCATGGAGGAAAAGTTAGCTAGCCCTTATTAACAATGAAGGTTGGCGGTGAAGCCTAGAGTCCCAGTGAAGCTCCGGATGGAAAACAAATGGCTCAACCAGAATCCCCTCCTAACACATCCCATCCACCTCACAATCATAGAAAGGAGACAGCAGAGTGGAGGTTGTGGTGGTTTGAGTATGCTTGGCCCTGGGGGTGGCAATTAGGAGGTGTGGCTTTGTTGGTGTAGGTGTGGCCTTGTTGGAGGAAGTGTGTCATTGTGGGGTTGGGCTTTGAGACTGGCTGCCTGGAAGCCAGTCTTCTCCTGTTTGCCTTTAGAGCAAGATGTAGAACTCTCAGCTCCTCCAGAGCCTTGTCTGCCTGGACACTGCCCTGCTTCCTGCCATTGTGATGCTTCCTACCATTGTGATGATAATGGACCGAACCTCTGAACCTATAAGCTAGCCCCCAGTGAAATGTTGTCCTTTATAAGAGTTGCTTTGTTGTGGTGTCTCTTCACAACAATGGAAATAGAGACTGAAAAAGACACTATCATCATATGGTCTCTTTACAGTCTTGGCATGCTTTAATTCCAAGGGCAGGCCAGATTTGGATTGTGTGATAAAAATACAGAAAAGAATCTTCTCAGATCAAATATTATTGACATTATTAAACCAGCAGGAACATAGTGAACTACCGGAACACCTGGTCTAATTATCTATGATCCAGCAGGTTCTCAACGTCGCCAAGGAGAGAGTTAATGATTAATCTTTCACCCTAATCAGACAATAAATAAAACCAAAATGTGTGCCCTTCAGTCTTTGTTCTTTGTGTACATGTTGCTCACAATATAATAAAAATATGAGACATGAAAGGAATGTCCAACTGTGACATTATTTAAGAGGAAATAAGTGTCTGCAGAACCAGACCAAGGAACAACCTTACAAAGCTCCCCTCTTTATGTAATGATTCACTTTTTCCAAATTAACACTTTCTAGTCAGCATGAATAAGAGTTCCTCATTATCCTGGAGTTTTAGCAATGTATCCAACAAGTTCCTCACTATTGCTTGGGTTATGTTTCTTCTGCTATGTATTTACTGAGTTTCCTGAGTCTTGTGGTACATTTTTAATCAAATCTGAAAGTGTCTTGGTATTTGTTCTTTGTGGGTCTTCCCTCATCCCTCTCCCCTGAGACTGAGTCACATTAGAACATTTGCCTTGATCTCTGCGGCTTCTGAGGTACCTGCTGTTCTTGTTTCCTTCCAATCAGTTTCCTCTCTGAGATAGACTAGAAACACATCTACTGATTTGCTCTCAAGTCCATTCATGCTTGCCCCCGAGTGTACAGACTTTCAGTGATAATTTGAATCCTTCGAGAAACACATGAAGAGCTCTCAGCAGAATTCCTGCAACTCCAACTCTTGAGAGGGGTCAGAAGGAGGATTGGGAGCTCGAGTATGGTCTAGGAGGACTACATAACATCCAGGCTCAAAAGGGAAAAGAAAGAGATGGAAAAGGAGGGGAAAGAAAAGCAGGAAGAGGAGAAAGGGGAGGAGGAAGAGAGGATGGGGAAGAGGAGAAAGATTGAATTAGAAATCTAAAGTATAAATTAGAGACAATATCTGTGAAAAGTAAAGATGACAAAAGTGAACAAAATATACAGAATCCTTAAACCATGATTGAAGCTTTAGATCCATGAAGAAAACCCAGGTCTACAAGTGTTTTTAGCAGATTTACTGAAACTTCTTAAAGTCATGTACTGAAGAAATCAAACATCTCACCCAAATGTGTGTACATTAATATCCTGTCACATTCAGTCATTATCCGGGAGCAGCCTATAGAAGTTTGTTATTGCTGTGACTGTTGTGATTAATCTAGAGAAAGAATAACTGGGCCTTCCGTTCCTTCTGCTCCTCGCTGCAGGAGACGAGAACAATGCATATTTATGACTTACCAACTGCCACTAAGTCCACTTAATCGTTTTGAATTAGCTATTATATTTCAGTTGTGCGACTTCCATAACTTTTCTCTTCCTGTCGTATTACACTGTGCTCTTTAATCATAAAATGTATTTATAATAATTGATAGCAACTTGCTCGGGGACTTACAAGATGCGCAGAAGTCAAATGCATGTGCATCATGTCTGCCATGGCTGGAAGGATGGATGAAGGTATATAGTTTTATGGAAGTGTGATTCTAATGTGAGGTGGTGGACATGTTACTTCCAAAATGGCAGGGAGAAAATGAGATACATTCCAAGCCATGAAAAAAAATCAACAAAAGTAACAGACCATAATGCTGACTAACTTTATTGATTCTAATCCACAACAGGAAATAATTTGTATTGGTACCCTGTACACACATTCACCACATGACTTCCACACACAGAAGCATAACAAAAATTCTCCATTATCCTTTTCATTATCTGTGAACCATAAAATCCATTTACTACCAAACTCCCACAGTGGATACTAGCCACATTTTGATAGCATTTGCTGTGGGTCTTGTCATTTCCTTTCTTTTCTTTTTCATGTTTTATTAGATATATTCTTTATTTATGTTTCAAATGGTGTCCCCTTTCCTAGTTTGCCCTGCCCCCTCAAAAATCCCCTAACCCATCTCCCCGCCCCCTGCTCACCAATCCACCCACTCCTGCTTCCCTGTCCTGGCATTCCCCTATACTGGGGCATCTAACCTTCCCAGGACCAAGGGCCTCTCCTCCCTTTAATGTCCAACAAGGCCATCCTCTGCTACATATGCAGCTGGAGTCATGGGTCCCTCCATGTGTACTCCTTGGTTTAGTCCATGGAAGCTCTGGGGGTAATGGGTGGATCATATTGTTATTCCTCCTATGGGGCTGCAAACCCCTTCAGCTCCTTGGGTCCTTTCTCTAGCTCCTCCATTAGGGACCCTGCGCTCAGTTCAATGGTTAACTGAGAATGTTTCCTTCTGTATTTGTCATGCACTGGCAGAGCCTCCCAGGTGACAGCTATATCAGGCTCCTGTCAGCAAGCACTTGTTAGCATCCACAATAGTGTCTGTGTTTTTTAACTATAAATGGGATGAAACACATGTGGTATGTACTCACTAATAAATGGATATTAGCCCAGAAGCTAGGAATACCCAAGATATAATTCACAAACCAAATGAAGCTCAAGAAGAAGGAAGAACAAAGTATGTATACTCTGGTCCTTCTTAGAAGAGGGAACAAAATACCCACAGGAGAAACATTTCCTTTTCCAAACTCACCTTATCATTAAATGGTTTTCAGCAAAATGCTCTATGCTAGAATCAGCCTCTCACTTTAGAGATGAGGAAGTGGATTTGGAAAAATTACTTGAAGATGTCATGTGTGGTGGCTCAGGGCTTTAATCCTAGCACTCAGAAGGCCAAGGCAGAAGGAATAGTGTGAGTTGAGTTCAGTGTTAGCTGAATATATAGTAAGCTTTGGAGAACCTAGGCTGTAGTGTGAGAGCCCGTCTGAACAAATGAATGACTATATAAAATCCTCAGCACGGTAAGTCTAGAAGTCGAGAGGGGAGATTTTCATGCAGATAAGAATATAAGAAGACCATTTAGTCTTCTGATAATTACATTCCACAGCACCTCCATTTTGGTCACTAGGCTTGGAGTCAGGATTTATGAACGTGTATGTATTTTCTCACAACCAACAGCTGGTTTTCGTCTATGATCTGTAATACACTAAAACATCATAGAACTGCACTGTTCTGCTATAACTTTATGTCCAAGTGTGTTTATTCATACATTATAACTAAGATCTGTTCACATAACCCAAGCAAACATTTTGAAAAACTCCATTCATTTAACCGCATGAGAATTCTAACCTTCAAGATTCCATATTCTGTATGTCCTTTTGTATATGTTATTGGTAGGTGCCTGATAAGGAAAATCTAAAACCATGTAAATGAGATGCTTTAATATACTATAGCTACTTTTCAGCTTTATGAGTCTATAAGCCTGTAATTCTAATCATGGCCCAGCTATCTACTGTTCTATAACTAAGCCATGTCACAGGTATCATTTAAATTGATTAGAAACATACTAAGACAGGGGACCTTGTTTCTTTGTTAATCTACTCTGGAGTTTTGAGTGTGTTAGAAAAAAATTGGCATAATTTAACCAAATTCATTTTTAGTTTATTGTCTGTCACAGAGATGGAACAAAAATTTTGTCATACACTCATTATTCTTCTACATAAATCTTTACCATTTTATTCTTTTCTCTCTAGACTAAGTAAATGTAATTCCCCTAACTCCTATTGGATTGACTTTCTCTGTAATCATTGGTGTGGTGGTTTCTGGGTGACCCATTCTAGTTTCTCTGCATATGCTACAAAGGGTAGAGCTGAATACCAATCACATTATCTTAACAAGGGCTGGGCTAATGTTAAGTATCTTAGATTCTTGCCTGGTGTGTTTAAATCTTTTCGAGAGTAAAGTGATTCAAAATAACATAAGTCAATTTATCCAATATGCTAGACACTTTCCTTTAAATTATCATTTCATATGTTGAGGAAAAGAATAATAATGGGAAGAGAAGTTTAAGGGGGGCAGGAAGAGGGAGGGTAAGAGACAGAAAGGGATGGGGTAGTATAACTAATACTAAGGACATTTGATACAGACATATGGAAACCTACAACTTTATGAGCTTCATAGATAGAGAACAGATAGCTATAGATGGATAGATTATAGGTATGATAGATTAGATAGATAGATAGATAGATAGATAGATAGATAGATAGATAGATAGATAGATAGATAGAGGGATGGAAGTACGGACGGACAGACAGATAGATAGATAGATAGATAGATAGATAGATAGATAGATAGATAGATATTTTCCAAAATAAAAGACTTTAACTAGGGATAAACATTCTTCTCAGAAAACATAGGTTGCCAAGAAAAGGCCCAGTGCCAAGTACTGCCCCTGATCTTGTTGTTTAGGGGTGTCCCCAAGACCCCAGAACAATACAATCTATTGCCATTGCTCTTGTTTGACCTCCATAACTTGATAATAAGACTCTATTGCTTACGATATTGCATACATTGGTCACAAGACATGGAAAAATCAACTTGGTAGTAAACAGGAAGCTTTCTCCAGGCTGGCTAGCTTGCATAATATTAAAGGGTATTATGTAGACTGTTGTGTGGGGAGTCATCAACATTTTTACCCAGCTGAGAACTAAAGTAATGACTTGTGTGGGAAAATATGCCTATTGGCCTTGTTAACGGGAGAAAACACATGCCTGGTGCTTTAAATCTGGCCTAGAACACATGACTGAGCGCTCACAGGATGCAAAAGGGAAATCTGTTATTATTATTCTGCTAAATAGATATAGTATAAAACTGCCCTGTAAGCATATATCTCTCTACTCATAGATTACTGCAGTTTTTGGAACTCACCATGAAGGTTTTGTGCAGGATATGGTGGTTAATCAGAAACATAACAAGACTGCTACACTCATGATGAACTCTCAGCAATTATGATTATCTGCATAAGGCCTGTACAAGATCAAGTCAATCAACATTCCTGCATGGAGGGGAAAGGGGGCTCATGAACGTCTCCTCTCTAGCTAAAGAACTACTGAAAGTTGATGGCTTTTGGGGGAGGGAGAATCAGTTTTATTTGATGATGTGACTTTTGTTAAGTTGACTATGCTCCTGAGGATTAGTCCAACATTCCAAGACAAGGACAGCACAAATAAAACTCAGTGGGTTATTAAAATGTGGGCATTAATTTGAGGGGGTGAATCTTGGAGGAGTTAGAGGGAAGAAGAGACAACTGTTATCAAAATGCATTGCATTAAATGCTCAAAAATTAATGAAAGATTATATTAAAATATCTCCTTACATGCTTTTGCAAATTAGAATTTCCTCCTTTATGACTTGAATTTACTTTCTTTTTTTAAAAAAAATCGTAATATTCCTTTATTATGAACATATCAATTTAATTAGTTTCAAGGATTTTTTTGTATTAATGATTTAATTTCTTTGCTGTTGGAATAATGTTTCTAACACTGCACAATCAAATGTATTGGCAATAATTTCCATTCTGTTGTTTTTATGGAAAGTGCTTTCCATTACTGTTCTAGTTTCATTTCTGTTGTGATAAAACTCCCTGACCAAAAACAACATAGGGAAGGAAAGGGTTTATTTGTCTTATGATTCCAGTTAAAGCCACCACTGCAGGGACATCAAGGCAGCAATTAGTCACAGCACAGCCACAGTCAAGGGCAGAGAAACATAAAACATCCACAGTTGCCTGCTTCTGCTTCCAGAGAGCTTTCCTCACTCATACACCTAAGGACCCTGCTCATGATATAGTGCCTCTCACAGTAAGCTAGGTGCCCTCTACATCACTTAACAGGCAAGACAATCACCCCAAAAACATGCACACAGGCCAACCTGATCTGTATAATTCCTCATCAAGGCTCTCTTTCCAAGTGATTCTAAGTTGTTCAATTGAACATTTAAACTAACCTGGAGTGATTATAGAAGCCAGGAAAGCAGACAGGGACTATGGCATCGGTGGCCAGGCAGGAAGAAGGAGCTCAAGGGCCATAAATGGAGAGCTGGGGGAGGGGCTTAGCTAGGGAAGAGGAAGGAGGATGATACAGAAGGGGGCAGAACAAGGAAGGAGATAAATAACACTACAGATGTCTGAAAAAGCTATGAGGAAACATACACTGAAATGTGGTGCGTGTGTGTGTGTGTGTGTGTGTGTGTGTGTGTGTGTGTGTAAAATTATGCCACACAGAAAGATAGTACTTCCCAGAAAACTATAGACAATTACATAAATACCCCAGGCAAGAGAAACCTTCCTTTAAGTTGTGGGGTCAGGTAGATCCAAGAGACTCCCCAAATAATTTAAGATCTAGTTACTGCCTTTGGCTACCTCCAAAAGCCTGATGGTAAGCTTTTGTTACTGAAAATATCACAAGCTTCAGAAACATGAACATAGAAGACTCATTTTGGTACTGACCCTGAAGTCTCCTCCCTGAGGTATCAGAAGGTGCTATGAAAATGCCAAGAGAGCAAAAACTAATCGATAGTCTTATCCAGCTGTAAGCCTGTAAGCCACAATGACTGGCCCAGCAAGACATCCCCCAATGGTAGGTACAATAGTGACAGTGCAGACATCTCCTTTAAAACTGATGATTCTACTATATTCATAGCAGCCCTATTTATAATTGCCAGATGCTGGAAAGAACCCAGGTATCCCTCAACAGAAGAGTGGATGCAAAAAATGTGGTATATCTACACAATGGAGTACTATTCAGCCATTAGAAACAATGAATTCATGAAATTCTTAGGCAAATGGATGGAGCTAGAGAACATCATACTAAGTGAGGTAACCCAGACTCAAAAGGTGAATCATGGTATGCACTCACTAATACGTGGATATTAACCTAGAAAACTGGAATACCCAAAACATAATCCACACATCAAATGAGGTACAAGAAGAAAGGAGGAGTGGCCCCTTGTTCTGGAAATACTCAGTGAAGCAGTATTCGGCAAAACCAGAACGGGGAAGTGGGAAGGGGTGGGTGGGAGGACAGGGGGAGAGAAGGGGGCTTACGGGACTTTCGGGGAGTGGGGGGCTAGAAAAGGGGAAATCATTTGAAATGTAAATAAAAAATATATCAAATAAAAAACTGATGATTCTAGGTTGTCTCTGCATCTTTGTGAGTTTCACAGCTTCTGCCTCTCTGAAACTCTTAACTCTGCTGCAGCCTCTTTAGCCCCTCTGTAATCTATAGCATACACACACACACACAATTAAGAATAGAATAAAATAACCTGTCTTTGTCTCAGTCAGCTATCAAAGAAAGAAGGACTAATTAGGAAATTACTGCCAACAAAACCATCGCTCATTATGAGTTTATTGTTTCTCATTCATTCTGACATTGTGAAAAGACAAACATGTATCAGGCTATGGGCATCGCTTATTCATGATACCTTTCTATAGATGAAGCACACATTTATGTCCATTTGTATAAACAAGCAGAATAGAAGCATAGAAGGGCACCATATCATTAACATTTGTTTTTAGATGAGCAAAAATTGTGATAAAGAAAAATTATCAATGTTTTCTTTATAAATTTCTGAATACTTTAAACAAGTTTTGAATCAGAAATTTTTGAAAGTTAAATTAAAAAACTATATAGCACAAGAAATTAGTACATATCAATGTAGGTTGATCTTTGATTTTTCTATGTAAGTATAAAATATAGAAACACTGTCAAATTAAAAGGCCATAGCAAATCACACTACCAAAGAAGAATAATTATAGCATTTCAGAGGTCCCAATTTGCATTTGAGCAGAGTTTGTTACCAAAAGAATCAGACATGTCTGAGCATTACTGGACATGTGTAGAAGCTCACAGGTCAGGCCCATTGGAAATTGGCTTGCATGAGAAAATGTCTTTCAGGGGATGCCTTAAAAAGTCTAAACTTGGATAGTTTAGAGTTAGGCCCAAGCTTTTAACAAGCAGTATTGGAGAGAAGAACTAGTTTTCAGCGCAATATAGAAATAAACACCAAACCTCTTTAGTATTTAATGTGTTCCCACCCAGCCTCCATATCTGAGGTCTAGAGGCAAGGGCAGTATACTAATTGAATTTTAAAAACTACCAAAACAGCAACAATAACATTAATAAGAAACAAACAAAAAAGCCAAAAAAAACTTCTGAGATGCTGAATAACCATGGTGTGTGCTTTGGGGATCAGTTATAGGCCTGGCACTAAAGTGGTTGTCAATATGAGATGGTATCAGGACACAGTTCCAACAGCAGCAGGCATATAACTGGTGGTGGTGGTGGTGGTGGTGGTGGTGGCTGCGGCAGCATCTTAATTACCCTGGAAGCCTTGTCAGGCATCTACAGCTTTTTCATACAGCAATACATGACAGGCATCAGGGAAGCCTCTGTATTCTGTTCCTTCAGTGGATGTTACTGAAGTGTTTCTCCACATCCCCATGGTCTCCTTAACAAACCTTTTAAATGAGCAAATACTACTTTATTACTATCACCATGTCAGTTAAATAGTGTGTGGCATTTAGAGTTTTATCTATTATCTTAGTCCATTGAGACAACTATATAACAGAATCACTTAGGCTGAGTGCTGATAAAAATTTTAATTTTATTTCTCACAGTTCTAAAATCCAGGAAGCTTATGAAAAGACTAGCAGATTCAATGCCTGGAAAAGACAGTCCTCCTGGTTCATTGACGGGTCCTTTTCATCCCATTTGGTCTCTTTTCAGAAACCAGGCTATAAACCATTTACTTCTCAACCTAAGTGTAAGGAACTTCGTTTGCTTCAGCAGCAGATGTGCTTGTCTGGGTTGCTCTGAGCGGAGAAGAAGTCTCAGGTTTAGCATCTCACAGTCAAACAGTGGGAGGGCTTTGTTCTATCTCAGCAGGGAATGGCACTGGAGAAGTCTTGGGAAGGACAAGGAAGGGAAGCCTATTTCTGTTTCTTGTTCTCAGCATTTGTGTGGCTTTCAGAGTGTGTGATCACATGGTAAAAAGTTCACTACATGTCTGCACATAAATTCAGGTCATAATAGAATAAGAGGCTTATAACAGAAAATGTCTATACACATATCCACCAGGAGTAATTATCTGGCTAAACAGTCATCATTTGTTACCAGTTTACAGGTTCATGGAAAGTTAAAAACCATAACTAAGCTGTCCCTGAAGTTTTTTTTATAGACAAACCCAGTCAATATCTTATCTCCTATTTTTGCACCTGTGGTCCTGTGGTGTATATCTTCTTTATGAGCTTTGGTTAAAGGTCTTTGTAACTCCTTGGAATGTGATCTAGGTTTTAGAAGTCTGTTGTTATCTCAGAAGAAAGGGTTTGAATGACTTTGTCTGCATTCTGAAAAGGTAGTGACCCTAGCATGCTGGTTGTTTCTGCAGAATAAACACTCTTTTGTTTTTACTTACTATCTGAGTCTGGGGTCCTCGGTCAGAAAAATTTCAGATCCTTAAATCATAAGTAGCTGCCTTTTCACTGTGGAGAGAGGAGAGGTCTCTCTGGAGTCGTTGATACCATTCATGAGTATATATATATATTCATTGCTGGGATAAAATTCCATAACCAAGGCCATTTAAGGAAGAAAGAATTTGTTTGGCTTATGATGCTAAAGGGATAAGAGACCATCTCGGCAAGATGGTATAGCACCAAGAAGTAGGCATGCCATCAGGAAGATGTTCAATGCTCACGTGTTGAAATGCAAGGAAGAGGCAGAGAGAGAGCCACTGGAATTTGGCTCAGTGCTCTGCACTCTCAGAGCCCACTGTTCTGCGTGACGTGTTTCCTCCAGCAATGGGGTGCCTGCCAGCCGCATGCTTTTGGCTACTGCTAGGAGATGACTATTCTGTTATCCCTTGCTGCTTGTCATATCGCAGTTGTATGAAATGATTTACATCATTTCCCCACATATTAAATAAGCATGCGGTGGGAGAGTCATGAAAGGCCTGAGCTTCTATTCCCTCTGAGTTCTTGTGTGGCTTTTTGAGTCCTGTTTCATTGTCCTTTGAACCCACTGCCCTGTGGGTTCTTAAAGCAGAATGACAGTCTGCCTGCCACTAATACTACTTCCTTGCAGTATGTCCTCATTTTCCATAAGATCTCTGGGACGCACTGTCTCTCCCTACCCAGCAGAAACAGCTCATCTCCTTGTTAGAGTCTTGGGAAATGTTTCCCAATTATTCCCAAATGCTTTATCTGAGTGCTTTTATAGCTTCTACATTCTAGTGACTGACCCCCGCCTCAATAGGCAAAGATCTGGATGGCAACAGTCTTCTGTGTCCTAGAACCATTCCAATTCCCCAGTTCCCAAAGAGTCAGGTATCATAGCTCACACATAGCTGGGTATCAGGCCCACAGCTTTCTCCTCACACACAGGGTGAACAGCTGTCTTGCTCCCATATTTCTCCATTCCTTCTGCAGCCAGCACTTTGGGAAGAGTTTGCTACTAGGCTCAGCTCTCCTGGGAGTTTTCCCCACAGATGAGTGCTTGGGTGTCATGTTAGATAGAAGAAGTCTCTCCCATCTGCTGGCCTAGGTTATATTGCTAGTTGTGTATTTACCATTTTCTTATGTAACTACAGGGGTCCATCATTTTTTTCTTGCGGTTTCCTCTGTCACTTCAAAGTTTAAAAAGAAAATAATGGCCTCTCTCTAGAGTTGATAATAATGTATTTTCCTCTGTGTTTTTAGTGAGTTAATATTTCAGCCATCCAAAGGTTACTTTGATCCCAGTTATTAACTCGGTGGTATTTAGTTGAGTTTTTCAAAATAATGCAAGATTAGAATATTAAATATATCTACTAAATAGTTTATTACTTTTTATAAAATATCCTGTGTTCCTGTGTATGTGTATGTGTGTGTGTCTGTGTGTGTATGTATGTGTGTGTTGTGATGGGCACAAGCGTTTCCAGGGAGGTGCATCTCAGTGGAGGCCAGAGGAAGGCATCAAGTGTCCTGTTCTGTTGTCCTCTGCCTTATTTACCAGACTGGTGGCCAGCAAGCCTCAGTGACCCTCTTGTTTCGTGTCCCCCTAGGCATTTGGGATTAGAGCTGCGCATGTGACTGCATCTACTATTTTATATGGATTCTAGGGTTTAAGTCCAGTTTTCACACGTTCACTTCCTGGGTAAGCCATTGCACTAGCCTTCATATCCACCCCATTCTTACAGAGTCGTCCATGAGGATGTGTCCTGGGCTCACTTCCAATACCAAGACCTTTAAATTTCCCTCCCACTCCTTTGCCCGGCTCTATGTCTTCATGAAACCTGTAGGAACCTGTATGGAAATAAACACAGCCACCGATATGGGTCTGTCTGCCATGGTAAAATGAACCTTGGGTACTAATACTTCTCTGAATATCTCCTTCAGCTTTGCCTCATTGCGAACAGACTGGGGAGTTAAGACCTCCATTCTTTATCTTGTAAGTATAATTTCAAGACAATGGCTTCCTCCAAAGGGGAGAAATAGGATACTAGGACAGAGAGAGAAGGCATAGGGAAATGCAAAGTATTGATGCTCTTCTGGGGCTTGAGTTTGGGGTAGCTTCCTAGGAGATGATTATTACTGCCTTTTGTAATATGTATGTATCTTATTTAGAATATATAATTCCACATAAAATATAAATTTTAAATAATAAAAACATTCTCAGGGCCAATTAAAAAAATGCACATGAACATTCAATTAATAATTTCCATTTCCTCTACCTAGTCTCATTCTTACAATGACAGAAAAAGTACCTACCAAGCCCGGGGCCAAGGCTCTCCCAGTGATTGCTGGGAATAAGGTCTGATAGTTGGCAGATTTTCTTAGTGCCCTTTCTTTGTGATGGAAATGAACCGAAGCAACTTCTGTTAAGGGTTGGTCCTCCTTTTGTGAAAGCAAAGATGTAGGGAAATTTACAAAGAAGACCGTTTTCCTGCAGGTGCTTCCTACACACTGCAAAGGTCAAGAATGCAACTTAGTTCTCTTTCTAATATCCTCAATGAACAAATGCAGGTCCTTGTACTTAGTAGGTGGACAACTGATTGCAAATCAACGGATGAATGGAGAAGTCTGGCCTCACATTTTCCAGGAAATCTTGTAAATGTCACCCTTGAAATGGTAACATGATTGTCAACCTACTGAACAGTTCGTAACGAGCCACCCACAGGCAGAGTCTTGTATGAATATCTCCTATGTTCCTCAAATCCTTTGTGACCTATGGATACAATTGTTAAATGTGAGTCATGTTCTGGCCACGACTCCCACACAACGGGTATTTTTAATGCTCCTGCATTTCCTGAAGTCAAGCTTTCAGGAAATGGTTTTGGCAACAATGACCTCACCCTCCCTGTATCCCCTAGCCCGCACCACAGAATCCCAGAATAGCTGAACAGGTGTCCAAATACCTAGAATTACCCAAGAAACTTCACAACCTACCTTGTTTTCTGTCAAAGTCACAAGGCTAAGTTGTTCCTTAGAGCTCTAAAGGAATGTGCCCATGGGCCAGGCCTGCCTATATTTATGATATTTATAACTATTTACAGTTTGTTCTTGATGCTGGCAATGTCTGCACAGAACTAAACCAGTATAACAGTTAAAGTGTAGGTTCCTGAATTCAACAGCCCATGGGTCCAAGTTATGTCTGTCATTGTGTATCTGGCTTTAGGCAGATAAGTTGGCCTTTCAGAGCCTTGACAGTCACATCTGTAAAGTGGGAACAGAGAAGCATTTCTTGGACTATCTGAAAACCAGATAATAGAACATGTGTAAACAACTGGGTTCCTTTTCTGGCACACAGCAAGTGTAGACTCTTGCCAGTTCTTACTGCTGTGTGGTTTCCCCATCTCTCCAGTCCTGTCATTCACTGGGACAATGTCAACCACACTGTGGTCACTGTGGTACTTAGCTTTCATGGGAGCCAGGATGCCTTCAGAACCATCGGCTCCCCCAGTCCAGTCTGAGGAACACTGTCTCACTACTCTTTTAGAATCAAAGCTCATAAGGAAGCCTAGATGTACGAACTGAAGGAAAGTTCTAACTACCTGGGAACACTTCAGTTTCAAAGCAAGCAGAGAAGCCCCACCCCCACCCCCCACATGAGTGGACAGAGGAACAATTTGTACTATGACCTGAGCCCCCTGGTAAGTCTTTACAGCTTTAAACCATGTGGTAAAAATTAATTAGAATGGATTATATTTTTTAGAGCTCTGTTACTTGGGAACCCAATGGCAAAGACAGTGATTAAATGGCCATCTGATTATGGGAAACAAAATCCTACTAGTCAACCAGGCCAGCTGACAAACTTCTTAGGGGGGTGGTTATCTGAGACCCTTCAAACAGCACAGGAAATAAACAACTGTAAAGGTCCCAGGGGGCAGACCCATCACAGCTGTCCTGAAAGTCAGACAGGAGCACTTCAGACATCAGGACAATGGTTGTGATACATGCATCGTGTCTTCAAGTCACCAACCATCAGCTCAGTGGAGGAGCACAAAGGAAGCCATTCCTGGAGCCCATAAGAAAGACATCACTACTCTGTGTCACCACCCACAGAGTGAGATCCTCCTGGTGAGGCTGGGAAGCACAGTGGTCAGCATCTGGGTGCTGGCAATCAGTGATCCACCAGTTGGCTCAGACTCAGGCAAATCTTTCGATGGACATTTCGTGAAAAGAGACCCACCCCGTGAGGGCTCCTGCTTTATAAGATTGAGGATCAACAACAAAAGAACATCAGCCCACACCTAAATGATATTTCACAGCCTTCAAAGAGTCACTGAAGTATAGCCAAAAGAACAAGCTGTCTACATAGGCTCCTGAGAGATGTTTCCAGCAGTTAAGACTCATTGGCTGTCCCAGGGAAAGTACAGCCCCAAAGGTCTCTCTATGAAGGGCAGCACTTTATACAACAAATGGCCCGTGTATAATCTTATTTAGCTTCATCTTCCTGGACCCAGTATTGGGAGCTACCCTTTGCCCTAACTTGAAGGAAAATAAAAAATAAAGCAATTAATCCTTCCATGAATAAATAAGGAGGGTCAGTGCAAGGCACAAGTAGCTCTGCAGTCTTCATGAGGATACCTATTCTACATGATCACGTGCAAGCCATGCGAGCATCATTTTCCTTACCCACAAATCTTTTCTTTCTTTCTTTCTTTCTTTCTTTCTTTCTTTTTTTTTTTTTTTTGTTTTTTTGTTTTTTTGTTTTTCAAGAAAGGGTTTCTCTGTGTACCCCCTGGCTGTCCTGAAATTCACTCTGTAGACCAGGATGGCCTCGAACTCAGAAATCCACCTGCCTCTGCCTCCCCAAGTGCTGGGATTAAAGGCGTGTGTCACCAACACCGGGTGTAAATCTTTTCTTGAAGAAATGTTTTGTGGGTTTCTTTGAATGGTCCCACTCTGACTCGTTGTTCATTCCTCCAAAACCAAGTCGGTCAAGGCTTAGCAAGCTTGCTGTAAAGTACCCAATGTGGGTCACACTCTTGAATTTTTCAAGGGAAAGGAAAAAAACGGGTGCGTAGGGGGTGCTGATTCTCTCCTTGAGCCACCTCTGGTCATCTTACAGATGGAAAAGCAAAGTACAGTGTGTACAGAGAACCTGCAGGGGCTGCCCTTCACATCAGAAGCCCCAAAGTCCAGACTTGTGCAGTCTGAACATTGAAAGGGGCCTCCGAGTATTCCAGCCTGTGCTCATAGAGCAGCTTAGATCAGGGAAGAAAAGGAAGGAGGCAATGGTTTCAGAAGAAATGCAAAGATACCAGAAAATGCCTAGAAAAGATGCTATAAATATCTGGAAAATAATGGCTTCCCTTTTACCACTCAGGAGCGGCCATGATTGAATCACTCTGACTTACTGGCTGTTTCCTGTGCACAAGCTACAGACTGTAGCACAGGTTAACCCCTGAAAATAAGCAATGGGATCCATGACAACATTGCCCCACCACCACCACCACCACTACATCCTTTTTTTTAAGAAAGGCACCAGAATTTTAAAGACCTAGAGCTACTTGCCCCAAGTTACAGATAGAAAATGGTCAAGTTGGGATTTGAACCCAAGCCTCCATGACTGCCGTGGAAAGGGAATGTAGGAAAGACACACAGAGAAGCTGAGAGGGAGCCTGTGCTCCGGGCTCTCACAGAGAAGCTGTAACACCCAGCAAGCTCAGAGTATTTATTTTATACAGTTGTATAGAACTGTAGGATTATTGTACACAGATAAACACAGACTCATGGTTATTACATACACACAAGAACAAGGAGTTGGGTTAACTTATCTCTGTAGGAGCCATCTCTGTGAGGGCCACAAACATCTATAGGCAGAACGCTATGATGCGTATTTTCTGCAGATACTATGGACATTTTCACCCAGGCCCAAGGAGATCGTTGCTGAGCCTCACCTGGAGGAGTCTTTGGCACTCTGCTGGGGCTGAGGCATTAAGGTCCTTGACATGGCTGTACCTATGTCAACAACACAAATTCACTCAGGACCTCACTTCCTCTTTATATAAGTCCCCAGATGCTAACCCAGTGGTTCTCAACATTCCTAACACTGCAACCCTCTTTAATACAGTTCCTCATGGGCCTCAGAGACTTCTGCATTGCCTATAAGAAATAAAGCCCCAAAACAGTTGAGAAAGCAGCTCAATATTTGTTTAAAATCCTGTAGAAGAGGAGGAGGAAGGATTGTAGGAGCCAGACGGGTCAAGGCCACAAGATCGTGGCCCATAGCATTAACTAACCTGAACTCATATGGGCTCACCGAGACTGAAGGGACAATCAGGGAACTGTATGGGTCTGACCTAGGTCCTCTGTGTATACGCCATGATTGTGTGGCTTGGTGTTCTTGTAAGATTCCTAATAGTGGGAATGGATGCTGTCTCTGACTCTTTTGCCTACATTTGTGACCCTTATCTTCCTTTTGGGGTTGCCTCATCCAGCCTTGATATTTGCCTAGTCTTATTGTAACTTATTATGACATTAAATAAAACAACTTTTTATTGAAAAAAAATACAGTTCCTCATGTTGTGAGGAACTCCAACCATAAAATTATTCTTGCTGCTACTTCATAACTGTTAATTTTACTACTGCTATGAATCGTAATGAAAATATTTGATATAAAGTATATCTCATACGCAACCCATGAAGGGGCCTTGATCCACAGGTTGAGAACCACTGTTCTAACATGCTGGGCTTTTTTTGTTGTTGTTGTTGTTGTTGTTTTGTGGGTTTTTTTGTCAGCTTCCCGGGAGCACTTCTGTCCTACTCCTTAGCTGAGGTGAAGCTATGCCCCCAAGATAGCTCACTTCATCCATTGCTTCTGAGGGTAAGCCTTGAGGTTGACACAGAATTCACACTCCACTATTGTTAGCATTATTCTAGGCTCCGCCCCACAGTGTGCCTGATTCAGTATAAAAGAGGCTGCTTGCCCCCTCCTCTCTAGCTCTCTTACTCCTGCTCTGTCCCCTTGCTCCTGCTCCCCCTCTCTTTCCATCCCCCTACTCCTCTTTTCCATCCACTTTGAAAACCCTCTTCTCTGAATTAAAGCTGATATTTAGCTCATTCTCCTGGGGGCTTCACCATTGTTTTTAGATTTATTTGCTTTATATTATGTGTGTGACTGTTTTACCTGCCTGTACATGTATGTTCACCACATGTGTGCCTGGTACCTGCAGAGATCAGGAGAGTCAAATCTTCTGGAGCTGGAGTCACAGGTGATTGTGAGCCACCTTGTGGGAAACTGAACCCAGGTCTTCTGTAAGAGCACTGGGGGATCTTAAAAGACTGAGCCAATTCTCTAGCCCTTGATTGTTGTTTTTATGCATATCTCATTAACTCACTCAATAATCCATACATAGTCTTTTCTCCTCCAATATAAGAGGGCACAATGCCTGCTTCTTTTCTGTCTCCCAAATGATCACAGTGAAAATTGTATTTAAAAATTAGTGTAACTTTGTACTACCAATAGGTAAATGATACCATTACAGCCACACCTCACCTTTGTTAACTAAATTATCTTCCTTGTTTATTTCCCAAGTGTTTGGCCCCCAAACAAATTAACCTTTGAAGGTTGCTTAATTTCGTTACCTCTAATGAGACTTCAGTATTAGACTTTCCACTGTTTCTATATGTAGACTATGGAAACCATGTATCTATATATTAGTAAGTATGTGTACGTGTGTAAAAAACGTTGTCTTGATAAAGCAAGGAACACGGGATAAAAATCCACTGCAGTTTGTGCAAAGCAAGCGCCCTGTGGCATATTAATGTCATAGTAGCCAGCACCCTCTCCTGGGACGTGAGCGACATTCTCAGGTCACTGCTCAGCCAGATGTGCTGACAGCCTTGGGAAAGAGGGCTTTAATTGCAGTCCTAAAGTAATCTCTGCCCCTATTCCCACTGGACTGCTTGTTTATAGTCTGAAATGGCTGAGCTGGTTCTGCAGGTTTTTCTAGTCCCTTCCCTGAGCTGCAAGCAAAGAAGTGTCCCAGGTTCAGACAAGTGTAAACAAGACCCTCCCCAAGGTCACTCTGGAGTGACTGTGCAAAGCCACGGGAGGCATACGCATGGGAGGCAGAGGGATTAGGTTTCTGGATTCGGCAAATGAGAGGAACATGCTGCATCTATGCCAAGCCACGAGTTTGCACAGAACAAAAAGTGATGAGAAAATAGCAAGTTGAGAATCGTGTTCGAACTTGATCACTTCCAGTTTTATTTATTTATTTATTTTTTGGCAGAACACAAGATCGACTTTCTGAAGAAGGAGAAGGAGGAGGAGGAGGAGGAGAAGGAGAAGAAAAGAAGAAGAAGAAGAAGAAGAAGAAGAAGAAGAAGAAGAAGAAGAAGAAGAAGAAGAAGAAGAAGAAGAAGAAGAAGAAGAAGAAGAAGGTGGTAAAGAAAAAAAGACTTCTGGTCTTTGCTGCATGCAAATGCCACAAATCCTTAAACTCTGCCATTATGTAAACACATGAAACCACAAAGAGAAGTGTGATCAGTAGGCCCCACATTAGCAACACACTCAGGGAGGCTATGAGCCCGTTGACCCCACCGTGCCATGAAAGGAACAGGAAGCTAGGCTGGAAAGATGCAGGCTCCAGATAGTCCATTCACTAAGAGGTCTTGAGTGCTTTGTCACCACCTGTCATGTGACCAAGCTTGCGGTCTAGGCTGGAGGGTATGCATGTGTCTGTTATCAGAACACAGAGAGGCAGGCAAACAAAAAACATGTCCATAAAAGATATTACGGCTCCGACTCTCCATATTCAATGGTGCAAGCCCACTACCTAAAACAAGGAAACAAATGTAGAAATGAAGGGTTTTGTGTTTGTTTGTTTTGTTTTGTTTGTTTGTTTGTTTTACAAAGTTACTGTTGTGGGCTGGAGAGATGACTCTGTAGGTAAGAACACACACTGCTCTTACACAGCTTCTAAAAGCAATGTCCTGTGCCTCACAAGTGCTTTTAACTCTTGTGCTAGGGAAGTTGATGCCCCCTTCCAGCCTCTGAAGGCACTGTATTTACATGCACACACATAGATTCACACACAGACACCCACACACACGTCCTTTTTCTTTTCTTTTCTTTTAAACAAATTAAGCTATATTCCTTGACAATCAAGGAATCTAATGGAAACAGGGGCAGAGATTACTTTAGGACCACAACTAAAGCTGTCTTTCCCAAAGCTGTCAGTAACTCAGTAACCTGAGAATGTACCTAGCATCTAAGGAGAAGTTCCCAGTTACTGTGCTGGTAAAATAGCGCTGGGTGCTACCTTTGTACAACACTGTAGCTAAGATAAAAGTGAAAAACTTCCCAATGCTTTCATAGATCCATCCAACTAGAATTTCTGGGCTGGGGGACCTCATGACTGAATATTTTATGAGTTTTTAAGATAGTTCTTAGGCAGTTCATTCTGAGAGGATCTGCATTGAGTCTCCAGGTTTGGAAATCAAACTCTAGACAGATTATAGCACGGGGACTCATAATCACATCGAGAACTAACCATTCTTCAGTCCCCATTTATCTGTGACTCTCCACAGCCAAGTCAACACTAGGAACCCAGAAAGTACTTGGTAAATACTGGATACATAGAACTTAACTTTAAAGGAGGGTGTCTTTGGTGCTTTGATGGATGGACACACAGGAAAATTTGGGAGGATCTAAGTTTGATCTTAAAAAAAATAAAGGGGATGAAACCAGTATTCAGTCTTTTAAATAACACCAGTCTTCCTATACTGCTCACACATTTAAATGTTGACTCAATCAGATTCTTTAAAAAAAAAAAATCATGATTTTGAAATCCCCAAGTCAATACCACTCCCTTAGCTACACCAAGGTTCACATAATTGTTTAAATCTTTTTTTTTTCCTTCTGGGAATAGGTCTTTTGTATCAAGCAGGCAGGGTTACTGCCCTATAAACCTACTTTCTGTCATTAGCTTTGACTGTTGACACTTGTAATGATTAGACAGGATTGAGCAAAGGGTATTTTTGCAGTCTGTAGGGAAGAGCCTGGAACATAAACATTGCATCTCATTACAAAGTCCTGAATGTGCAGAACACGCTGGTCCAAATGGCATGATTAGATAAGTACCTGCCATGCCTATTAACTTCAAAGAGAAACTGAAGGCAAAATTGAGCCCATATGCCATCTGTCCTTGCACTTCAGAAAGCCACATGACCTCAATTTCTGCATTGAGTTAATTTCTGAGGCAGTCTACATGATACTTATTGCTGTGGACTTAATAATTACCCCCAGGTTGGCCTCTCTCAAGCACACAATGAAGGGCTTTGGACCTCCAGCTTCTAGACATTCAGATGAGCCCTGGACCACACCTGAGTGTGTCCTTCTGAAAGACAGGTCATTTGAAAAGTCCCCCAAGGGACAGTCTCCCATTGCCTTACCAAATGGTAAAGGCATGTGATGTTGACCCATCCAGCCTCAAACATGAAGATTCAGATGTGTGATTGGGGCATTGTGTGGGGAGAGATGTTGCTAAATTGGCCTGGGTTATAACCAAGGTTCATACTGGGGAATTGAGGAGTCTCTGGAGACAGTATAAAGCTGGTTTCCCTGCTCCATCTTCAACACCCTGTTGGCAAACTCCCTGCACAGGGCTTCAGAGGTCCATGGTAAGATTTCTAAATCATTAAGTCCCAACCCAAGCCCCTTGTCTAGTCTGCCATAGTCCTTAGGAGGTGCCCTGTGTGTAATACAAAACAGGGAACTTTATCAAAACAGAGACTTTATAGCCAACAGAATTAGAGATGATAGAGATCAGCCTGGGGAGAACAGATGAAAGCAGGTGGAAGCCACCAAAAGACTTCAGGAAGGAGGGCAAAGGTTGTGGGACCTTCGTTTGGGGCCTTCCTTTAAGCCTTCTTCAGGTATCTCATTCATTTCTGATGTGTGTCTGGGACTCACCTATGAAGAGGAGAGCCTGTTATCCAAGTGAAGCATCCTACATTTCGACCTCTTTATTTGTTATATGCTTTCTGTAGAGGGCACATCCGATCATAGTGTAGCAACAGGCCTTCCCTTAGGGTTTCAGGAAAAGCCTGGGCTTGTGACTTCTAACAGGTCTTGGGATATGATAGAGAACTTTTGTAATCCTAGCAGTCAGGAGGTGGAGGCAGGAGCTTAAGAAGAGTTCAAGGTCAGCATGGTCAAGGGAGACCAAAAAATAAAAATAAACAACAAATACATTGGTAAGTTAATAAGTTAATTAATTAATTAATTAATTAAATTAATAGTGTGCAATTTGAGAAAGACTCTCTCACACCACACAAAACATAGGAACAGCACTTCAAGAAGAAAGAGGATTTGTGTTCGGCAGATGTGATGCAAATCTAGTGAGAACCCAGAGCAGGCAGCAAGCCTCCAGGTTGCCTGGGAGGTGAGACTGAAACTGCCCAGTGGTATTAAAGAGAGAAGCTGAGGTAGGAATCGGGATGGCAGCTAGGACCCAGGGTGGAGGCTGGTTTTACTATTTTTGGCCATTGTATGGGTGATTTCCTGTTTCCATGCGAGCCCCAGCCTGGGTAGGTGCATTCCTGAGATGCACAAGCCACAACTGTGAGCTGACTCATCTCTAGTCAGCTCCCTCACAAATTCTCCACAGTCAGAAAGTTGACATTTTCTGCTCAAGCCTTGGCTTCATCCTCCGCTCAACCCCCTCTGAGACGACTGTTGGCTTAGTTAGGGGTTCTATCGCTGCAACTCAACACTGTGACCAGAACTCGGTATATATCTGACTTCCAGACTGGCCTGTGTATGTATGGCTCTACTGTTCCTACTTCAGTTCCCGAACAGCTCTCTCACTCCTCTCCGTGCTCCTCTCCCATGTTTCTAGACACAGCGCGCCTCCTTTTCACTCTCTCCAGAAACCTAGCCTTGTGCAACACTAAAGAACCAACCCAGAGTCGCAGGCAAAAGAGACTTCCGGTTAATAAGCTCCGCCCTCTGGGATCTGGCATTGGACTTGGCTTGCCCCTCCTCCAAAAGAGCATCTCTTTGTGGAACCATGTCCCCTTTTTCCAGCACCGGACTCTAGGTTTCGTTTTTTCATCCATCCGATTCAGTGAGTCTACATTATTTCCCAGGCTTAGCAACGCAAGTGTATCTCACCGCCTATACATGAGGTCATTTCCTCCTCACAGCAACCCGCTGCTCACGAGTTTACGGCACCCCTGTGCTAGAGAAGGTTTGAGAAATTTGCTCAAAACCACAGTGATGAAACAGGGCCTTCTACTTCGAGAGCCTTTGCTGGATAAGGAGCTGTAACTTTGACAGAGGGTGTGTGTGTGTGTGTGTGTGTGTGTGTGAACTGTGTATGTTGAGGGTAGGGGTGTGTGGGATGGGTAAGGTAGGGAATAATGGTAAGAAAGCTGTCTAAGACCTTCCTTCTCACGTCAGACTTCCTGGTCTGGATTAGCTGCTGCCTGACTGCAGAGCACTGTTATCACTTTCTCCTGCGCCTGTCACCAGGCCTGTGAGGACCTGCCCTCCCTGCCTTCCTTCTCTCAGCCTTCTGTTGACAGCTATGCTGGAAAAATGGCATGCTGGCTGGCTACTGCCATGCTAACCCCAACATGTAGTACCTGCTGGGGTGCGCTTCCCGACGGATCCCTCTGCCTGGTGCCCGGGCCTTCACAGGGGCTCTACATCCGGGTCCAGTTCTTTCTCAGTCTCGTTCATCTCTGTGCTGGCCACTGAATTCCCTCTTTCTGTGAAGACTCCCCCCTGCTCTTTTCAGACAGAATCCATCCCCACACACTGCTGCATTCCTTAGCTCGGGATTGATGCTTACTCCTTAAGATAAGCTATAGTTAAGTTTCCTGGACTACCTGTCCCAGAGCCTTCTAATAAGACCTTCATTGTTCCAAACTTTAGATGTGTGCTACCCTGAGTTGAGTCATAAGAACACGCTCTTCCAAAGTAAAGATGCTACCAGAAACCTAAACAAGTCTGTCCTTATAAGGAGAAACTGGCCAAGGGAATAACAACAATGACCATCAAAACAGGGGACAACTGACCAGGATTTTCAAAGAGCTTTATTACAGTCAGCAACTTCTCTGCCTCCTCATTTCCTGTGGAAAGACTTCTGTGACTTGTGGAAAGCCATCTAGAAAGAATCTTGGGGACAGGACTCAAGTTTCCAGACTGACTTCAAAGCCCATGTCCCTCCAAAAATGCTTCCTATAAGCTTCTGTCAAATGGCCTGCTGGGTCATTTGAAAATCTCAAGCAGAAATTCCCCTGGTCGGATTATGCATTCTCTAAGAACAAGCATCTTCAAGCAGAAACCTAAAACAGAGAAAAATCAAGACCCAAGGACTTCTGAATTCTCTTTAGCAGTGGCAATTCTTTAGTTCTTTTTCCTTACTACATATAAAAAACTGTAATTCCTGGAGCGTGAAGGGGTTATGGGACTTTAAAGGAAGAAGTGAAATGGTCTAGGCAAAGGAACCTCTGCTACACACTAGAAGATCCTCCATCTAAAATGAAGTTAGGTACAGATTCATTTTTGTATCCTTTCTCTTTTAGGGCAGCCAAGCTCTATTTTAAACATAGCCTCCCTCTTCTACAACAAAACTAACACATGACACATAAACTCTTTATCAACCTTATCTCCAGTACAAGAACTGAGCTCAGATATTTTAAGACTTTGGTTTATTGAGAACAATGAAAGCACGGGAGAAAATTGTTTTCTGTTGACACTGAAGTCTATAGAAAAAAAATGGGACTTTATGTTCTAACCTAAATGTCATGTTTGTGACACACTTATATAAAAGTATAAATGATATAAACAGTAAAGTCAAGAATGGGAAATTATCATTTTGCTGAACAGGCCATACCTCTGGCTAAGAGACCTGCTGCCTTCTGGCTTGAAGAAACATTTTGTTCCCAAGTCTCAGGAACAAGGAGCCACATCCATTACAAGTTCTGGATAGCATTGTTCTTGGGGAGTGAGAAAACCGCTCATGGAAAGGCCAGAGCTGTCCATTTTTATGTACAATCAGTTGATGACTTATTTTTCCTGAGAAATGTTTGTCTGGTTTGTCTATGCATCATAAACCATCCCAGATCAAAACACAGTCTTTCTTCCCATTTTCCAAAGAATGGTCAGTGTTTCTGCTAAAAGGTTGACTGCACCAGATGGCGTCACTCCCATGATTCCAAGCTTTCCCTGGCTTCCCTCTGAATGGAAGACATATTTCAGCTCCTTTCCATGGCGTAGGAGACCGTGCCTTTAATGCAATGGCTTCATTGCTCACCCATTCATGCCATGCTCAGCCACACCGGTGGACCCCACCTTCTGTGAGATACAAGGTTCCATATCCCCCACACTCCCTCTGTGTTCTGAAGTCTCCCCTAACTCTCCTTCATGTGGCTGAAAGTGTCGCTCTCTGAGTATCATCTTTCCTCAGAAAATTAAAAATAGAAAGGCTATATGATCCAGCTGTAGCACTCAGGGAGATGTCCCGGGGGATAAGTCAGTTCCCTGCAGAGGCACCTGCACGCCTGTGTTTCTCATGACCCCATTCACAGCAGCCAGGCTTGAGGAGTGAGCCTCCTTGTCCATCAGCACATTGATGGGTAAAGATAGCACAGTGTATGTATACACAAGTGGGGCTTTATTCAGCCGAGGAGAATAATAAAATCGTGTCATTTGCATGAAAAAAAAAATAGATGGAATGCATCATGTTAACGGAAACAGCCCAGTCTCACAAAGACAGGAGCCACATGGGTTCGCTCATATCTGAAGTTCAGGGGCAGGAAACGGTTGGTGGGAGTGAAGGGGAAAGGAACATGGGTGTCCGGGGGGCAGGTGGGGAATAGGAACGAATAATAGAAATGGATATGATCAAAATACATTAAATGCTCTAATGAAAATGTCATATTGAAACCCATTACCCGCAACAGTTAATACACGATTTAAAAAATGGTAAGTGGAGGAACACCCCCACCCCCAAATAAAAATATCTGCTTCTAGAAGATGCTTCTTTCTCCAAAGTTTCGTCTCTTTCATTACTTTCCAACTCCCTAGCCACTCTTTAATTAACAGTGTTTATCATTCCTGGACAACATATTTGTTGATGTGTCTCCTTTTTTACTGTTTGTTTTCTTCTGCTAGAAAATCTTTGTGTGAATCTGTTTCTAGAACCCAGTACCCTGAATCCAATTTCTCCTTAAACACTCAGGCAAGTGGGTTTGATTTCTTTCCTGTGTGTTGGAAAACTTGCAGGGTTTGAAGACGCTGCTGACGGTAAGGTGGGAACCATGCTTTTCTCATTGTTAAGTCCCTCTCAATTCAGATGTTTCTCTTGCGCTAAACACACACACACACACACACACACACACACACACCATTTAAGTCAGGAAGGAGAGTTTACCAAGCATCTTTTCTCAAATACCGAAGAAAGTAAAAACGATCACGTGTCCCAACAAACACTGGAGAGAGTCTACTAAACACTCACCCAATAGACTCCTTCAAATGGTTGGGATCAGGTGAGCCCTTTTCTACAGAGCTACAGGAGAAAGAAAGCTTCATCTATCCACCCAACAAAGAGCTGGAGAGCCTCACCTCTGAGACGCTCTCTCCTACAATGTTGTCTAAGGAGCCCGCCGTAGCCTCCTAGCGAATTCTAGGCTGTTCTATTCTTTCTGTGTAACATTTATCTAATTTGGTGGGGAATATGACTTTGTGGAAGCCCTCCCCTAACCCCTGCCTGCCTGTACACTGAGACTTCTCCTTAGATGAGTTCCCAGCACATGGAAAATCTCCTTAGGGTGAGTATAGGGAAGGATGAGACCTCTGTAGATGTTATCACTTAGCACCTTTATTATGCTAAGCCCCTTGGCTGTTTGAACATTTTTTTTCATCTATCAGCCCTGCCAGTAACAACTTTATACCCCACCCCTACCCGCGGGGTCTCTTCTCCAGTGACCATGCCAGACCACTGAGCCCTTCGCTGCTCCATTATACAAGGTTCCCAGAAGCTGCCTCCAGGCCTGTTGGTGATTTCTGCCCTCAGTATTAATACTTCATTCCCGCCCCACCCCCAGCCAAGGCTGCAAGCTTTTCATAGAAAAGCATGTGTCCTAGGCCAGAGAATCAAGGAAGAAGAGACATTTTTAAAGAAGAGAATAATGAGGTGAACTTTGAGGATACTGTTTCAGATGCCTAGGGTATGTGTGGGTTGCAATGTGCAATGAACAATTTGAACCTATGGCTCTGAGTATCAGGAAGGCTCAAGATGAAATCATTTGCTGGAACACATTCACATGGATTTAATACTACTAGACCGTTGGGTGCCCGGTGCTCACGTAGGGACTGTATAGAGACAGGGATTGCGAGATATCCTCACAAGAAGGATAAACAAAAGAAAGTGTAAGCCAGTGGAGCATAGCACTAAGAAGCTGCCATGTCCTAGGTAAGAGTGCCAGAGGTGGTTGCTGTGGCTACCAAGAAAGTTTAAGTTTTCCAAATACATAAATAAATATTGGCCAATGGGGGCAAAGGTCAAAAAGAATCTACATTTTTAAAAGGCAGCTGAACCTTAAAGAGCAATTTCAACTGAGTAATGGGAATAGACGCCTGACTGAGAGGGATTGAAAACGGACTTTTACAAGGTGAGTAATTAAAGAGAGTTAAGGCAGTGCGCCTGGGAGGCTCGGATTGAAGACGGGGAGAAAGACAGGCTCATCCTCCGAAGGGGCTTCTAGACAATGCCTCACAATTGGACTCTCATAACCAGAGCAGCTCATTGTATGCCAATTACCCTGCGATAAAGCAGGGTTTTCAGGAGCACGTCTTAGAGTTTCATAAGATATTAGAGTACATTCTCAGTTGAGAATCAGGTTTCAATTTCATTATGATACACGAAGGCATTCCCAATACATGAATAAGAAAAATCCAATATGAGGAAAAGCCCAAAACACACAAATCCACACTCTGAGTATACAAAAAATCCTTAACAAGGGCAACAGTAACAAGAATGTATGCTTAAGGTGGGGGACCAGAGAAAGGCACTGGGGTCATGGCTAGCATACATATACATATGTGTGTGTATACATAACACATACACATACATACACACACACACATATACATATGACTTTTGGTTATACTTCTTGCAGAGTCTAGACATTGGCCAGGGTTAATCCACAGCAAGCCCCCCCCCCCAAAAAAAAATCTAAATAAAGACCTCCAGGAAAAGCTCAAAGAATTGCCTGGACAGATGAATGGCTACAATGTCACCAAAACTTCACTTAGGGTCATAATGAAAAAAAACAAAACAAAACAAAACATGTAGACATGAGACAGTGGGTGGAAAAGGAGAGTTACATTGAAGTTAAGAACCCATTCTACCAGCATCTTATGAACTAAAGCAAATAAGACACCAAATTTCCGCCATGGTTGATAAACTCAAAGACAAGGCCGACAAGAGGGTTGTACTAATTTGGTGGATGCTGCTTATTCGAAGTACAACCATGTGGAGTTTTCTCAACACTGCATTAATACAAATGTATCCAACACGGCACATCTTCTCGAAGCGCATTTTCTCATCGTGTATTACAATAATCAGAGCAGCAAGCAGTGTGCCAGGTTGTTCCTCCCACCTCTACCTCACCTCGACTTTTGTGTTTTCCTATAAGCAGAGTTGGAGAGGTAGAAAGTCTTTCCTTTGACCTACTTGACCTTCCACAACACTCTCCAGAGAAGTAGACTCATCTGTGGCTGAAAACAGAACAGGGCAAAGAAGGGAAAGAGGAGAGGAGCCATCTTATATCTGTCAAAATATGAATAGCCATCGTGTGAGGTACAAGAGGAATGTGAGTGTGAAGGGTAGGTGGAATGGCCAGTTAACAAGCCACTAACCACAGAATTGGATGGAGAGGCTAGGGGATGTGAGCCTGAGTGTCCGATGGCAGAGTCAAACACCTGCCAGAGGATTGGTAGAGTCTTTACAAGTCTCCCCACATGACCTCAGATTGTACAGTTGACGCAATGGTCAAAGGATTATGGGATTTGAGAGATACCTTAAGGCAGCATCAACCACATGTCCATTTCAGTCTTAAATATTATCTACCCCTTCTTCCCAGTGGCCCCCGCTCCAATCTTGTTTGTTTCCCTAAAATACTAGGTAATATTTACAGAGGCCTCGGTATGAATAGTCAAGTATTTCCATATTCTAAGTCATTTAGTGATCGAGATGATCATTAATCTATTTATGGTTATAGGTCCTGATCTATTTATGGTTGGAACAGCTATGACACAAATAGGCCAGGTCAAATAGCCAGGTGACACGCAGCTGGTGAGCAGGAGAGCAGAAATTCAAGCCCAAGCCCTCTAGAGAGAGTGCTTCTGAGCTCAGCTCCTGGGACATGCTATCCCCTGTCTTATTTCCGGTCAGCAATCCACTCTCTCTCCTGGAACATCTCAAGACTGGCGAGCAGCCTTCATTAGAATGGCTCACTGTGTTGTTTTTTGTTTGTTTGTTTGTTTGTTTGTTTGTTGTTAATTATAAGAATCATGTGTGCATACATTTTCAGGAAAATCTCATCATGGCATGAATAAAATTTCATTTGACTGTGAGCTATGGTCCCAGGTTCCTCCTCTGTGGGTGGTGTTTTTTATTCCTAGATATTTTTCTGCATGCTTGTGGATTTTTAAAAATAGTATATTTGATAGCTAGTTTCATATGTCAACCATCTGAGGACTTGACTTTAAACTCCCTTGTATGTCTTCAGGGCACTGTAAACAAAAAGCATGTGACATTTGAAAAGTGAAAATTCTGTTTGCTTTCTGGAAAACATTGTGCCTTCAAATGGGATTGGCATCACCATACTTAAATGCTCCGCTCTGCTCATCTTGGCCCCAATGACATCCCGCAAAAAAATAATCCTTGAAAGGAAAAGACTAGCAAGCAATTGAGGAGTAACATTTCAAATGAAATAGAAGAGGGAAGAATCGCTTCTTGGCCTTTTGGCTAAGATCAAGTGTAGAAATAGAAGGGGAAACAGCCCTCTCATCTAGAGCTTCATCCAGCTTTGAGGCCAGGCCAAGCTCCTAATAATGTACATATACATATAACCACAATATTCAGGTGACCTCTACAGATCATTCTTATAACCTCCTGGAATTGGGTCCCAGTTGGTCCCACATATTGGATGTGGCAGCCTGCCTCTTTCTATGTGGGAAGAGTGAACACAGAAAGGCACACTCACCCCCAGAGTGTACATTCCCACAGACAGGAATTGTGCCAGGAAATATCCCAAAAGACTACCAAGGTGCCGAATCTGATGCAGTCACATTAGGGTCTCTTCATTCAAGCTTGAGCATAGGCCCCCTGCCAACCGTGACACAGCAGGAAGGTGAGGCCCCCAGGCCAGTTTCAGGGAAGCATTTATAAAGGCAAGAAGGGGCTATCTAACCTGATTGGGGGAGCCATTATGGCATTTAACATAATTGGCTGGTGCTGGGAGTCAAACCATAAACTTAACTTCTGTTTTCCTCCTGATTGGTGGTTGTTAGGAAGTGAAGCGTCAGAGAAGGCCTTGTAACCTGGGGGTGCAAATTTGTTGGGGAATAACCTAGAAACTGGCATTAGACACAGGTCTTGTTGGGCGGTAGTCTGGAAACTGGTGCTAGGCACCGGCCTGTTAGTTAACTTGAGTTCAACCTTAGGTCAGGATCTCGAAGATGGAGTCTGCATCCAAGAGATCTGGTCTCTCAGAATCACATCCCTCTCAGCATCTGATAGAATACCAGTCCTTGGCTCAACATCTCACAGGTAACAACTGTGTTTTAAGTGAATGAGTGAATGAATCTTCACATGAGTGGCTACCCAGGCTCCACAAAGTTCTACAAAACAGGATGATCCAATCAGCCACGGCCTGAAAGAGTTAAGGTGACCTGAACAGTCACACGCCAACAGTGTTCAATGAGACTGAAAACAGGACCTACCTGTGACGCACCAGGAAAAGCATTGCTTTAGTTAGACACTAGAGTTAATAAAATGTCTTCCCTGTGGATTTTTCCTGTAACCTAAGGTGACTTTCTAAACCTCTCCCTTGAGTTTCCTTACTTATAATAATGACGATAATAAAAACCTTTAGGCCTTAGTGAGGATTAAATGAAATAATGGCAAAGCCATCTACCTACAAGCGAGACAGGAGTAGGAGGCGAGTAAATGCCAACCCCACGTCTATTTTCCCTCCACCCACTCTCCTCCCCCTTCCTAATAAGATTTTACATTTATTTATGCAAATAAGCCTGTTTCTTTTCTCATTTCCACTTTTGGCCATCCACGGAACAACTTCTTTATATAATTACAAGTCTTAGTTACCACAGCGGTTCTCAGCCTTCATAATACTGCAACACTTTAAAACAGTTCTTCATGTTATGGTGATCCCCTCATAATAAACCATAAGAATTATTTTGTCGCTACTTCATAACTGTAATTTTGCTACAGTTATGAATGGTAAAATCTTATAGGCTGGATATCTGATACGAGACCCCTCACACAGGGGCCATGACTCACAGGTTGAGAAGAACTGCCCTGGAGGGTTAAGGCAAAACAACTGAATTAAACAACCCTAATCCTTCCTCTACATCTGGCTCTTCCAATAATTAAAAATGAATACCCGCAATAATAAATATAACGAAAGAGAAAAAGATTATCAATGTGAGAATGGGAGTCGTGGGAGGAGTTCAAAGGACAGCCTCTAGGAGGGACTGGAGTAAGGAAAGGAAAAAGGAAAAGCAAGATAAATATACATTAAAAACATTAAAATCTAAAAAAAAATAAAATAATATCTGAAATAAAAGGATAACTACCCACAAATCATTGGGGCATAACTATTGACCTGAACGATTTTGCTCTTGGTCACATCTTTAAAGCTGCCCTCCACTTCTTCCTGAACTGCAACTTGAACAATGCCCAGCTTGATGAAGGCCGTGGCCCTGCACTCTTTCTCGGATATCTTATAAATCTCAATTAAAATAAATAAATAAATCCACCTGTTGCTTTGAGGCCTCAGAGTGTCGAGAATAATTGAAGGATTTCTTCATGTGCCCATGGCCTGAAGATTACATCGTTCCCTTAGAGACTTAGCAAGAGACACCCATTTAGAACTGTGGTCAACACCATAAGCTAAACATACTACACCCAAAAGACAAACAACAGCTGGATTACTGAGGCCCAGCTCACCTATTGCTCAATGCTGATCCCAGACTTCCTTATTCATAAGGAAGTTCATAACCCCACTGAGCCCACCAGCTCATGCATCATCTAAAAGATCTCTGAAGTGGAAATTAACAGCCTTCACTGGCTTATGAATAGCTATATTTTATAGACTCTCTACTCAGGACTCTTACAGAACTCAGTATGAATGACTGGGCAAGGAGATATATCTGGACCATACGTATCCCTGTGAGTTTTTACTGTGCTCCATAAACAGCATTAGGGTTTCAGGGATGTGTTGTGAATGGAGAAAAAATAGGAAGCGTACTTTAAGAGACTCAGTCAAGCTGCATGCACATGTGATTGACCTGACTTCTCTAGAAATAAGCCATGTCTCTAAAGCTGACCTCCATATTCTCCTCTTTATTCCAAATTGTAAGCTTCAGCAATGCTGAGCCTGATTATATATATATATATGGAAAAGATGAAGACACCAGAAAGTAGAAATATTTCAGATAAAAATCCCAGCTCAGTTAAAGTTGTCAATTAAAATTTACACTAATCTGATTCCCTCCTTCCTTGTTCAGGGAAGCAATTATTCCCTAAGCCCAGCACCGGTTAGACCACTAAATCATCTAAATTACAGTGTCAAAAGCCCAAACTTTGCTCTGTATATTAGGACTGTGAAACTAGCTGCATCTCATGTGCAATCACACGCCGTTCAGGGCGCTCACCTGAAAGCCCTGGAAAAACATTTTCACTGTGTGCTGTGAAATCGGTTTTAAGCAGTCCACGATTCTCTCACATCTATCAACTTTCCTGGTGGTGAGGAATAGATTGGGTGGGATAGGGCCGAGATGTGGGAACAGTAAGTATAATACCTTAATTTAAAAGGTTAATTAAGCATTGCAGAGATACAGGGATGTTTTAAAAAACTGTACCAAATCCTCACAACAAATGTTAAGTTCCAGGGAGCTTGGGCTCTCATGTGTGTGTGTGTGTGTATGTTTGATTGTGTGTGTAGGGGGGGTGGGTAGGTGGGTGGGTGGGTGTGGGTGTGGGTGCACGTGTGTGCATGTGTGTCTGTGTGTGTCTGTTGTGGGTGGGATGTATGCACCTGCACACTTGTGCACAAGACAACGCTGGGTATTATTATTAAGGTACCACGGACGTCCTTTAGCAAGGGGACACTTGATGGCCTGAAGCTTACCAATTAGGTGAGGTGATCTGGCCAGCGAGAACCAGGAGTCCACCTGCCAGTACTGGCTGGGATTACAAGCATGGTAAGCATTTAATTGACTGGGATATCTCCTTAGACCCCACTCTTAGTACTTAGGTTTATTATTGGGTAAAATGAAGTCAAAAAGATCCAGGAGTAGGGTGTATCCAAAGTCCTGAAAGTCTGAACATCAACAACTTTTCAAGGTTAATACACAAATGAAACAACTACATCGAAAATAAAAATCTTCCCAGAAAAAAAAATCAGTGGGAAACAGCTTTGAGGGTTTCCGGAGAGTGATGCTTATGATAAATAACCCCAGAAATGCACCCATAGGCATCCAACTTGGCAAAGCATGGATTCATCAGCTTTATAGAACCAACAAGATCCAGTTCAACTGACCAGATTGCCCTACAGAAAATCAAGCAAGTTTCTCTTCCTAAGTACACCCACTTAAAAAAAAGAAAGCAAAACTCATCTCTACCCCAAAGAACTGGGTCACATAGTAGATATCACACACCATAATGTCATTAACATCGAGTTTTAAGGAAACATGGTTCCCATAGGCCTGGGAGAGTTTCTTAAATGTGACCTACATTCAAGTATAATTATCTTTCTTTCCCAATTGGCAAACAGATACTGCATAACCCCGTCATAAAATCCCATAATTAATACAGTTTTGAATGCTATAAGCCAAATTATCTGACCTAAAATGTGGCAAGATATAGAAGAATACAAAGCAATTAGAATAACACCTTAGCCCCGGCCCCCTCTATGGAAACCACAACTTTCCTTTACATAACAGGATTTATTTTGTATAAAGAAGTCATCCACACATTCATGTAATAAAAGCTAGAAATGCTGCAACTATACTAAACATTCAGGACTAGTCTTAAATATTATCAAAAGCATACCCAAGATTTAAACTAAAGCTTTCCCCCATGAAGCCTCGGGGCAGTAAGAATTTATGCAGATAGATTCAATCATTTGCGTGTGCTGTTGTATTTATGTGATTTTATCAGTGGGGTAGTAGAGAAATAGTGCAATACAGGATTTTAAAAGCACCGAAAGGATGCTTCGAAGCAAGTCAGCCCATCAGCAATTTGATCTTAAGCAGATTCCTCCTCTTTCTGAAAAATTTCCATTTCTAGCTTCAAATGAGATAGCGATTGTATCTATTTCACAGTATTGTTATAAAGAATCAAAAATTGTAATAATTAAAGTATTTTTTTTTAGTGAAAATGGATTAAACAGGTGTTTGAGTTAGTATGACATATTCCAATATTAACTGAGTTCGTGTAATGTTTGGGGCAGATCACTTGGGACAGAATAAAAGGATTTCCTAGTGTTGGGACAGAAAAAAGGAAGTGTTCCAAAAGGTATCTGTTTGTATTGTTTGAGAATTCCACACATGCGTGTAACACATTTGCTGAATGTGTGGAATTCTCATTCCCCTATTCCCTCCACTGGGCGGTCTCTAAAAATTTCACCCATGAGGAAAGAAACCTGACTCTCCTCCCCAGCTGCGCCCCCCCATGCTGGGAATTTGGCTGGCTTGGTCTTGTGCTGGTCTTGTGTATGCGGTCAGAGTTGGTGTGAGTTCATGTGTGCAATGGCCCTGTTATGTCCAGTAAACAGTTTCACTACATATACCTAGTACCTGCAAACCATCATCTTTCTGTCTCCTCTTCTGAGATGATCCCTAAGCCTTAGCGGGTGGTGTGTGTGCGTGTGTGTGTGTGTGTGTGTGTGTGTGTGTGTGTGTGTGTGTGTGTGAATTTTTCAGAATGATGTAAGCTAGGAAAGAACACTATGTATAGCTCTGACTTTCTTGCTCCTGCTTCCCGATTGCTTCTCTCTGCCCTCTGGGACTCTCCTCTCTTTCTCCCTTCCTTCCCCCTCTCTCCACGTGGTCATGGCTACCCTCTACTTCTCTACTCTCTCCTTCTCTCTGTCTTTCTCTGCCTCTACTACCCCCTTAACTCCCCTCCCCATGCCCTAAATAAACTCTATTCTATGCTAAAAAAAAATACTGTGTATAGAAATGTCAGATCAGACAAGTTAGTCTGGGATTCCGGGTAAGGATGGTAGATTGCGCACGTGTTCATATTCTCTTCTAACCCGAAGCCCCAGTAATGTGTTATTAAAGAACACAGTGGCCAGGCTGATGGCTCAGTGAAGCATGGAGGCCTGGGGTTCGGTCCCCCAGCACCCACAGGAAGATGAGCACAGCAGAGCATATGTGTAACCCCAGCACTGTGCAGGGCGGAAAAACCAGACAGATCTTAGGGGTTTGGGGCATTGTCAGCCTGTGTGATCCAGTGAGCCTTAATTAAGTTCATTGAGAGAATCTGTCTCATTGAAACCAGGCAGAGAGTAGTAAAGGATCGCTGACATATCCCTCTGACCTCTGTGGGCTTGTATAGAGGTGCGCGCGCGCGCGCGCGCGCGCGCGCGCGCGCGCACACGCACACACACACACACACACACGGAGCGAGACAGAGAATATAAATAAATACAAGTTCATATAAGGTAAAAATAATAATAAAGAGTTGTTATCAGTTGACGAAACAGGTCTCCAAGTTTTCAGAAGATGGGAGACCTGTGGCTGATGACGGGAACTCAAAGATGGCAGATCAGGACAACATAAAGAGAGAAGAGAGATGCGGAGATGAGGCCAGATCAGGGTTCAAAGAGCACACAGCGCTCCTCATTCTGGAGGTTCATACTGCAAAGGGTCGTGTGCAAAACGCAAGCCGAGCGCCAAGAGGAAGGCACAGAAAACTGAGCTTCCGGAAAGCTGCCTCTCCGCTGTGGAAATGACAGCCCACGGTGGCACACGGCCTGCCGTGCTGTGCTCCACAAAAGGAACAGACCCCACACGTGGCGGCAGAGGAGAACCCAAAAAAGAGGTTCTGATAGGAAAGTTTGCACTCTAAACTGACTCTCACACAAAGTTGAAAATACGAAGAACATATTTTCCTAAGAATTCTAATATCGCCAGAAAGATTCACAAGTGCATTGTCTGCAGTAGGCAAGAACAAAAAATGGCCAGGCAAAGAACAAACCAAGCTTCAGAAAAAGGAATGAATATTGTAGAATTTCATTTTTAAAAAAAATAATCCCCTAAAAGATAGACATTAAAATAGACTAAAACACCATTCTATGAAAACTAACATGTATATTAGGAATTATGGGAAATTAGTATAAAAGTGGAGAGAAGGGAAGAAGGAGGGGAGGCCATTGTTCATCTGAGAGACACAACAGAATCTTGTGCCTGAAAGGCTTAAGGTGTCAGATTGGCTGAGCTCTCAAGCGGCCGTCACATAAGCCGTAAGGAAGGCCGGTCCTCTATAGAGAAAAGCAAAAATTAAACAGCATTGAACTTCCCGCCAACATATCAGACACTCAAGAGAAAGGGAGAATGCCTTCAAAGTTCTAGAAGCTACTTTATAATTGTATCTTCCATTTAAGCATGAGTGTGGAACATATTTCCACGTGTTTGCACGCGCTGGGAGAACGCAGAAAAACACATCCTCCCCCCTCTCCTGGGGTCTGTGTGAGCACATCCCACAGCAGCTAAAAGGACGCAAAGAAAGGAGGGTCACAGAAGACGAGGGAGGTCAGTGAAGCTCAGGAGATAGCCACAGAGTGGTCGGGCACTCACGCTGGTCTTGAAGCAGCGTGGCGGGGGAGGGGCAGAGCAGGGATTATATAATTCAGATCTGTAACTGAACAGAAAAAGGAAACAAAAATGAAAAGAAAAATGCGGACACGACAAAGACAAACAGCATTTAAGAAAATGAAAGGGAAATAGGGGAGATGGGTCCATGGGTGGAAGAAAAGCCGGACACGCAAGCCTGAGGACCGGAAGTTCAGAGGTACAGCACCAACCTAACCCTGCAAATCTATGGCGGCTCGCCCGTGATCCCAGTGCTTGGGACCACTCAAATTAGTGAATCTAAGTCTCAGTGAGGGCCCTGCCTTACTATATACGGTAAAGAGCAATCAAAGACGCCTCCCTAGGTCTCCACAGGCATGTGCATGCACAGGGCTCACTCTCGAGCTCACATGTGCGCATGCGCGCGCACACACACCGCACCACCCCGTAATAAGACAGGAATACAGTGATGACTAACACATGGTCTGTCACGGTGAGAAACATCCCTGACTTTCAGGATAAATGCCACTGATGAGTTAGAAGTTAGAAGTGTGCCTGGAGAACACAAGGGCAATGTTAGGAATCTTGACAAGGTAGAGGAAATTCACAAAAACTGGGTGACGGAGGTGTCAGAGAACAGCCAGGCTGTCAGAGTAGACTGCTCGCCGTGGAAAGAGCAGGTGCTCTTCCTGTGGTTGCACAGGTAACCAACGGAGATGTGACAAGAATAGGAGGAGCAGAGGGACAAAAGTGCCTAAGATGACATTCTTACCAATCAGTAAGTTCCAAAAGGCCAATTCGCAGGGTTAGACAAGTCTGTTTTACTTCGCTATAGCTAACCGCCTTGGGGTGTGGAATGAAAAAAGATCTATTTAGCTTGCAGTTTTTGAGGCTGACCATTCAGCCTTGGGTGAACCTAGAGTGTCTGGCTCTGGGTGACAGTCCCCCGTGTGTGCTACCCTAGGGCAGATGACCCATGGTAGAGTCAGGAAGCCAGATCATGAGAAGGGTGAGCGCCATGTTTTCTAACAACCCACTCTAAGAGGAAGTCAGCGGCTTCCCATACACAAGGCTTTGTGAAATAACTACCTTGGTCTAATTACCCCACCTTCTCTTAAAGGTGCCCGTCTCCAGCATCACCACACCGGAGCCCGACACACTCCTGCTACAGTCAAACCACAGCTGGCTTCTAAAAGCTCAGGAAAGAGCAAGACAAGCGGCCTATTTCAGAGATGGAGGGAGAAACTGCAAAATGGGCTCCAAAATTAAAAATTAACACCTGAGCCGAGAGACACTAAGGCCAAAGAACAGAGGGGAAGTCTAGTCGGTGTCGACCTGATGGAGACTTTGTTAAAGTATGTGGCTCTCAACTATACTCTGCTTAATTTTTTTTTAAATAATTGCCATAATACCTCACTTCCAGAAGATCCTGCTATACCACTCCTGGGCATATACCCAGAAGACTCCCCACCATGTAATAAGGATACATGTTCTACTATGTTCATAGCAGCCCTATTTATAATTGCCAGATGTTGGAAAGAACCCAGGTATCCCTCAACAGAAGAGTGGATGCAAAAAATGTGGTATATCTACACAGTGGAGTACTATTCAGCCATTAGAAACAACGAATTCATGAAATTCTTAGGCAAATGGATGGAGCTAGAGAATATCATACTCAGTGAGGTAACCCAGACTCAAAAGGTGAATCATGGTATGCACTCACTAATAAGTGGATATTAACCTAGAAAACTGGAATACCCAAAACATAATCCACACATCAAATAAGGTACAAGAAGAAAGGAGGAGTGGCCCCTGGTTCTGGAAAGACTCAGTGAAGAAGTATTCAGCAAAACCAGAACAGGGAAGTGGGAAGGGGTGGGTGGGAGGACAGGGGAAGAGAAGGGGGCTTACGGGACTTTCGGGGAGTAGGGGGGCTAGAAAAGGGGAAATCATTTGAAATGTAAATAAATTATATCGAATAAAAAAAATTAAAAAAAAATAATTGCCATAAAAATACAAAAGTACCTCACCACAAAATATATAATCCGATACTATAAATGATGTATATGAAACTCATTTTTTTTAAACAGAGCTGAGGACCGAACCCAGGGCCTTGAGCTTGCTAGGCAAGCGCTCTACCACTGAGCTAAATCCCCAACCCCTGTATATGAAACGCTTGAGAAAATATTCCACAATATATTGGAAGCTGAGCATGACTCACTTTAATTTGATAGGCAGCCACTAATTCTAAAGTGCCCAAACCCAGTAAGAGACAAAGTGCCTTTCACCACGCCCTTCGCCAAGACATCGATTACAGTGGACAGGGAATGCCTGACTGCTTTATGACGTCATTTGCTGCTACAGAAATTATTCATGATACTCCCGCAGCAAGCCGGGGCTGGTACCTTGATTCAGAATCTGACACCCAAAGTGGTTTGAAGCACTTGTGATAGACGAAGCTGAGTGACCCAATGCCAGTGCCTTTGTCTACATCCAAAACACGTATTTTCCCACCGGGAACTACAAGTGTATTTGCAGTGAACATCCCTCCAAGCAGCCGAGAACAAAGGAAAAGTTCTGCAAAATGATGCTGAAATACTACCACTCAGGCAGGCCTTGTCACCAGCATCTTCCTGATATAGCTTGCCTGCCTGTGACTCAGATGCTGTTCACACTGGAAAGACAAAGCCGAGACCGCTACTTAAACGCGCAAACACTGCCCTCTGCTGGCGGAGATGGGCTGTTAGTTAAAAGAGCGTCCTCTCGCTGACAACAGGGAAAGGAGAAGGGGGAGGGGAAGAAAGGGGGGAGGGGTTAAGGAGCAGAGGGAAGAGGAGTGCGAGGGGGAGGGAAAGAGGAAGGGGGAGAGGGAAGTGAGGGGGAGGGGAAAGGGGGAAGGAAGAGGAGGAAATGAAACAAACAGGAGAGAAAACAGTGGCTTTTAGTCCTTTGTAAGGAAAGAAATGCTTGAAGCATCCTATCACCTAGAAGATGCTAATATACTTCCTTAAATCCTAAAGTAACACATGGCCGTGACAGATGCATGTACTAAGGAATGGTTTTACAGTGTCCATTCTTTGCTTTACTAAGTTATTCATTCATCACAAGCTTCCCCTGGGGGTGCCCGCGGTGCTCTAAATATGGAACATAATATACACTCAGCCTTTGGAGATGATATTAGCTGTATCAAACAAAAGTTTCCAGGTCACAGACCAGGGCTCTTACAGGGTCCCAGGCTGCTCGACATGTTTCTTTTTTTCTTTTTTTTTTTTTTTCTGGTAGCTTTTTTTTCTTTTTTTCTTTTTTGTTTTTAATTTTTTTTATTCGATATAATTTATTTACATTTCAAATGATTTCCCCTTTTCTAGCCCCCCACTCCCCGAAAGTCCCATAAGCCCCCTTCTCTTCCCCTGTCCTCCCAAGACATGTTTCTAAATGCTTAGAAAAATCTCAGTGTTGATTTTGTTGTTGATATTGTTGTTGTTGATATTGTTGTTGTTGATATTGTTGTTGTTGTTGTTATTCTGTTTTGCTTCAACATAAGAAGTGGTTGTTTGAAGATAGAAAACTTAGCTTATTGAAAGAAAAAAAATGAGTGAGGTATAGCTTTCAGGGTGGGGGGGTGTTGGGTGTTGGGGGGACGTGTCTGGAGATGAATTTCATACAATGCATTGTAAGTACTTAGTGGATGGAGTAGCAATTCAAATTAGTTACAATATATATACATGCACATGTGTATGTAGTATAGTTATGTTATTATCATAATGTACAATATGTATACACACATATGATATATATGTGTATATATGTATATATGTATATGTATATATATTTCATTAAAAATCAGTTGGCTGCTCAGCTTCCGATGTCACCACAGTAGTGGGATTAATGTAAAATATGTAAATATGTTCTCTTTTCACTAGGTTTTTACACTGGTGAATACTGTGTGCATATTTAGAAATGTAACAGAGCCCAGCTTCTAACTGTAAGTTGTGACACCACTAGAGGGTCGCTTAACTGAAGGTGACCATTCCAAAGATAGTGGTGATAGCAGAAGACTCCTGGGTGTGCAATGACCAAAATAAATCCAACCTCAATTGTGTAACGATTCAAAGGTGCTTCAGCCTAGGCTCGCCTGGGTTACACAGCACAGCTTCACTGTAGACTCAGCTGGGAACACACGTGTGCCCTGCACGCTTGTGCATACCGCCACTCTCCCCAACTAGTCTACTGAAACATCACACTCAGACACACTGTGCGCTATGCACTACAGTGTTTTTACTGTGCGCACAGTTTTCTACTCTTATAGAAATGTAGCAGCTGGATTATAGAAAGCAAAGATCTTCCCATGATCTTGCCTCAGTCAGAGAGTGTCACGTACATGAGAGTATACATTTGGATCATATTGTGTTTGAATGTTTGATTGTAAGAGTTGCTATCCAAGTTACTACTGAGCTCCTAAACAGTATTATTCAATTAATTTTAGCTTGGCATCCAGGCAAGATTTCCAATAAGTTTTACAACAGCCTTACACATATTTCTGTACTTCAAACTATATGTGAATGCAGCATGGCCCTCTCAGCATTGGTAATTACGAAAATCAAAAGTATCAATCAGTTCTTTAAAACACTGAAGATCTTCCATTGGCCTGCCATATTAAATATTCAGGCAAGGCTTGACTCTGGGTATATTTACTATGGCTATGCAGTCCTCATGAAAGAGTCTTGGAGCTAAAATAAGCACTTGTGAATTAATGCTCCAGTGGCCGGCAGTGTGTAAGCACACAGAGTTCTTTCCTTAATGCCTATGTGCACACGGGCCTCACATGCTGCCAAGTCCTTCTCCCAGCCCCCCTTGCCTTCCTCCGTACGACTCCATGGCGTCCTCTGATGATGACTTCATTGCCATTGTCCTGTTTCCCCGTGTGCTTATATGTTGCCATCTAAATCCATGGCAAAACCAAAACACGTGTATCTGTCGCTTTACCTAAAGTCTCTTTCTCTTCTACCATGAGGGCAGTGTCCCATAACTCAGAATATAATAACTTTTGGTCTTGGTGACTGATTCTCAATGAGGATAACAAGTTCAGGTTTTCTTGGGTGTAGCTGGACAGGCTTGGTGGATACCACATACACCGTGAGATTTGAACTTGAGAGGGAAGAAGTTACAGGTGGAATCCCCAATAGCTCATCGGGTTCTGTGACATTGGCTAAGTCACAAACCCTTTCAGAGTTTGCCTCCCTCTATATGTGGCCTCAAGGATCTGTACAAAGGCCTAAAGAGGATACAACTTAATCCTTACACAATAGTGATGTGTCATAGGTGGTCGATAAGTATTTGTTGACATCCTGACCTACAACACCAGGCAAGTCACTGTGGCTTGTTAATATCCCCTCCATGTCCACCATTGTGACTTGGCAGATCTGACCCCATGAAGTCCACTCTGGTGCTTGGATCTCAGACAACATTCTCCCGCCGACCTCAGTGATTGCTGGACATAATGTCTGCACTCTGTGAGACATCAGGCCTAGGACGATTATACAACCAGATTTTTTTGTTGTTGTTGTTGTGGAATTTGATTTTAGGTTAGAAAGATTTATTCCTGACTGATACATTCCTGATCTTGTAACTGACCTTAATGAACCCCCAGAGAAAGCTTGGGACTTGTCTCTAGCCCCTCACTATTCCAGCATCGATCTGTGACTCCTGCAATAATGGGCAGATCTGCTCTGGTGCAGAACATGTGATTCCTTGACACAGGATCCCTCTCCCTAAAGCAGGCAGGATAAAATGTTTCGTGGAAATCATTTGGGACTAGAGCCAGATCACCTGGCGTCAAGAGTTTCCACACCATAGCTCTGGAGCCTTAAAGCTGAGGCCTTGGGCTTGCACTGTAGTACTGAGCTCATAATCTCTGCTTGAGGGGTTGTTTGGAAGGGAGAAGATAATTCCGCGTGGAAAGAAGCCAGGTGTGGAAGACAAGCTTGCTGAAAGTAGTTACCTGACCGCTGAAAGCAGGAAGAGGTGAGCATAGGACTCTTCCCGTGCCTCTACTTCCCCAAACACCTTCTATTCAGTTCATATAAAAATCAAATGAACCACAGTCATTGGGATAGTGTTTTGGAAAACTTAAGGCTTTCAAACTTACAAAGGAAGAAGGATAAGGGACGTCTTTAACAAAATAAGCTGGGCTCAGGACTCAGTTTCCAGATTCAGCTGTGTCCCCTGTCCAATGCCGGCCCCCCAGTGTCAGTAACTCAAGGGATGCCATCTCATTCCTGGCCCATACTGTAAAAACAACAGCAGCAAATCCCCTTTATTTATTTTTGACAAGCTGCTGAGCTTGTCATCCTTTGTCATCCTGGTGAGCTGCTAATCAGCCTCACTGGCCCATCTATGCCCCTAGAAACTGAATCGCGCGCGCACGCACTATCATTCCATGTTTCTTATCCACAGCATCTGTGGCCCATAGTCAGATCCACACTGCAGGAACCCATGAATCTGACCTGGGTGCATGTCTGCCTTCCTGACTTTAGTCTGATTTAGCCATCTTACAGCACTTGGTACTTGGTAGTTTCTTTATCTGTGCACAAAAAGGGACTCTCTGTATCTGGTGTCAGCAAGAGAGGAGTTTATTCCAAGGATGTTGAGTAATTGCCAGAATCTACAGGAAGCTGAGGGATTTGCCCTTTAAATATGTCTGTCTGGAAACCAGGCCCATGAGGAGCATGATCGATCATATTCAAATATCCTCCTTCAGTGTGGTCTCCCGCCTCCAGTCTGGTCGCCACTGAAGAGCAGATGCTACCTTTGACACCAACCACCTCATCCTTGGGTCCCTAAGAATTACCACAGCTCAGCAACTCCACTGCCCTCAAGAGTCAGCCTTGGTGCTACAACAGAACTTTCCCCTTTCTCAATCTACCTCAAACAACTAATTGCAACTGGAAATGAGAATATGTGTCTATGTGCCCGCCTGCAAAGGAGTCTGGGAAGGCCCTCTGACACCAGAGGTGACTTTCTCCTCGGCAAGACTTGCAAGATCACGAATGCCCTTCTTAGGACAAATTCCAAGTCCTGGACAGTCCAACTGATAACAACAGCAGTCACTGCAGCTACCTTTAAGCAAGGCCTTGAAGTTTCACTTGCTTGATGTACATCTAAAGATCACAGTGCTCAGTAGCTCTTGAAATAAATGAATCAAAACGAAACCTAATATTATATAGTGTCGTTTGTTCTGGGTTCCTGTGACATCTGCTCTGATTCTTCCTTTGGTTCTGAATTTTAGCAGCTAAGAGCAGCCATCTTTGTTATTCCGGTCCCCTCTGCCTGGCTGGCACCAGCCCCGGAGCCTTCTGGTTTCCCCACTCCTTCTCTGTGTCTTCTTTTCATCATTCTCTTGCCCTCAGTCTGTTGACTCCATTTGGGCTCACTTGTTTTTTGACCCTAGACACTCTGGTGTTTCTTAGTAGGGGCACTCTCAGCAGTCGTCTCCAGAACAGTTCTTTGTCTCCTGCCTCTGAAGGGAGTTGGGACTTTTCAGAATCCATAGTTGAGGCAGCAAGCAGACTAGAGCCAGGGCATGCTGGACAAGCTTGTAGCAAGGTTGTGGTTGAGCCATTCCACAAACAGACCGGCCATAAAAGATAAGAGGCATGCCTGAGAAAACTCCTATGGGTCAGACACTATCTGGACTGGAGTCTCCTGTCTCCTGTCCTTGGATGCAGTTTAAAATGACCTTCCTGCTAACAAAAATAAACTGCCCTCCTACATTGCTGACGCCCGATCTGCACGTATACCAAAAAAAAACCCACCCTGTGCGCCAGAATCCCCCACCAATGTTTGAATCAGCAAATCATGTGTAACCGCGCCAAACCCCCCTGACAACCTCCCTGACTTTTCCTATATAAACCCCTAACTTTTGGGCCTCAGGGTTGACTCCTCTGTCTCCTGTGTGAGATACATGTCGATCCAGAGCTCTGATGATAAACTACCTCATGCATTTGCATCAAGTTGGTCTCTTGTGTTTCCTTGGGTGTACGCTATCCCGAGAATGGAGTGGGGGTCTCCCCAAAAGGAGGTCCTACACCTCAAGAACTTTTAACAACCTTGGCTATGCTCCCTCAGCGCTCAACTACTTCTACAATCGCCGTGACAACCCCAAATCAGATGTACATTTCCGAATTGTGCTTGGTTTACAATGAAGAGCAAGAGGAAGAGCAGAATCCAATCTTTGAGGCGCACTCTATGAGGAAGGCCCATTTTACCACCTGGCCCCTTGTCTGGTGGCTGACCTCTTCCTGCTTTCATGGCTGGATTTGAACCCAGATGCTTGTCTATCCTCACAGCTTAGAATTCCACAAACCTTTAGGGGTGGGAGACTTGGTGACCAAAATTAGCACTGGAAGCAAACATAATGCAGTGATTGAGCATAGAATGGAACCCACCTGGCATTTGCAGTGGGATGCAAACCATTTCATTGCTCTGAGTTCCATTCAGTTACTTCTTGGCTGAAAAATGAGATATGCTGTATATAACACTCCACAGACACAGAGCTGAAGAACTCTGTGCAGGTGACTTACTGTGAGAGCGGTCTCAAGACATGTGGGATGGAGAGGCAGGCTGGAACTCAAACCAAACCAAACAGGGAAGGCCTGAAACAAAGATTGAACAGAGTCCATCCCACCTCAAGACCAGAAATTGGCATCTGGGGCCCTGGGAGTCAAACAGAACTCAGCTGAGGTCTAGCTGGGAGGAAGTTATCTTCCCACACAAAGGAAGTGGGTGAGTTACCATCTGCCAATGGACTCAGCTGCTGGGGTATGGGTGAACAACAAGAAAAGAAGCCTCGCAGTGTCCACGGCAGGGAGCTATTCAACACACTTAGAGCACAGTGTTTGGTGCACAGTGCGAAGCCATTGAGTGTCACAGATTGTGCACATACTGTCATTGCACCCTGACAAGTGTGGAAGATGGCACTGCAGATGAGCTAAGGAACCATAAGGAACTTCTTCAGACACTAGCCGCTCACAGGAGCCAGAAGTTTCTGCAGCCTTAGTCCCCACTCTGCAGGATCACACAGCCTTTTTGGTTTTCCATTTTCAGAGAGAAAAGAAGAACCAAGCCAGAAGAGCCAAAATTTAGTGAGGAAAGACTGAAGGAAGGCAGCAGTCCCAGCCCTGGCTAGAGATTTTTGGAGCTCCAGTTACTAGAGTTGGACTCCAAGTACAGAGGTAGAGCCTTTGTTTTTGTTAGGAAGCAGGGAAAAGAATGGGAGGCAGAGAAATAAGGAAAGAAAGGAGGGAAGAGGGAAATACAGGTAAAAGGAAAGGAGAGATGAAGGAGAAAAGTGAGAGAGGGGAGGAGAGGGAGAGAAGAAGGAAGAGGAAGAAAAGGGGGAAAGAAAGGAGAAAGGAGATAAAAGGAAAGAAGGAAGGAAGGGAGGGAGGGATGGAGGAATGGAGAGTTGTGGAAGAGAGACTGGAGGGAGAGAAAACCAGAGCCACAGTGGGACAGTGATAATGTCTTAGATTTGATGGTATTTATTACAAAAATAAAAGAAATTAGAACTAATTGACACAAATGTGCAGAAGAGCTACTTTCTCCATGTTGGGGATTGTTTTCCTCCCTAACACAGGCAGCAAAATAAACCCTTCCATCAGGCTCCATGTGCTGACCAACAAGAAAAAAGAAAGACAGAATTAATTGAAGTTGAGCCTGTTTCCTAGGGCTAGTGGCTTACCTTAGAATTCATAGAATTCACAGACGTTGATGCTGTGTGAGAAACCTTCCCTGGGGGAGGTGTTACACATGTCTACTCGCCCCAGATAGGGAACCTAAGACAGACCAAAATATGGATACCGCCAAAGTCTAATTTGTAGAGCCAAAGAGTTTCATTGGAATTAGTTACAGGAGCAGGGGTGAGGGGTCATTTACAGGAACAGAACTTAAAGACGGCTGCATCACCAAAGCCCAACCTCAGTTGCTCTAAACCTTTTCCAGGCAGTTCAGCTGGTCTGCTGCTCCCAGGCAGCTGATCAGGTCTGAGGTTTCTTTGTTACTTAACCTCTACTGACTCAGGCAGGGAGGGAACCAGTGAATCTGGTCAATTTCAGGGACTTCCTGATGCTGTTCTGAGTTGTTTACCTTCTTGTTAATAGGTTTCTCTGTAGGATGGAATGTTTCAGTCTCTGGAAAAACTGTTTCACAGTGATTGATGTACATGATACAATGTTTTTTAAGATATGAAGAACTTGTAATTGAATCATGCCATAAGCTAGAAGCAGGGACAAAGACAAGGGGAAGAGCTGGAATGAGGCATACCACTTTCCTCTTTAGCGTTATTAAAATGCCTGATGGCCTCTTAAATTTTGCTGTAAATTCAGACTTTGCCTTTGCTCTTTGTTTTCCCCACCCACAGGCGTGCCTTGCTTAGGAGCAAAATGATGCTGATCTCTGGGTGATGAAGCAACTTATCTGCCGGCACCAAGCAGATCCTACACACGATGCTATAATTTCTTTAAAAAGAAGAAAAAAAATCACATTTCAAAATGTATAAAAAGAATAGCATAGTGTCTTAGCTGGAGTTTTGCCGCTGTGAACAGACACCATGACCAAGGCAACTCTTATAAGGACAACATTTAATTAGAGCTTACAGGTAGAGAGGTTCAGTCCATTATCATCAAGGTGGGAACATGGCAGCATCCAGGCAGGCATGGTGCCGAAGGAGCTGAGAGTTCTACATCTTCATCTGGAGACTGCTAGCAGAATACTGGCTTCCAGGCAGCTAGGATGAGAGTCTTATAACCCACATCCACAATGACACACCTTACTCCAACAGGGCCACACCTTCTAATAGTACCACTCCCTGGGCTGAGTGTCTACAAATCATTACACATAGATTAAAAAAAAAAAAAAGAGGAAACAAATTTTTCACTGTCCTAAAATAATGACCATTAGCATTGTGTGGTATATGTATGGACATTACAACACACATGAAATGCATGTATACAAACACATATGAATAGACATAACACATCTTAATACTTAATACAGACAATTTTGTGAATATTTTGTTCAACAAAGATCAAAATGAAATCACCTTTTACATCAACTAGTTTAGTTTAGTGCAGTGTGGTTCAGAATGGTATGGTCTGGTCTGGTCTGGTCTGGTATGGTGTGGTGTACAATTTAATGGGAATGTAGGCGTCAGTTACATGGTTCTATTTTAACTTCTTTAGGATATTGTATTTAACCCATGAGCTATTTTTAGCTTTACCATTGTAAACACTGCTGTGATGAACATCCTGAGCTGGAAAATCATGAAGCAAATTCCTAATTAGTTTCCTGGGATTGATTCCTAGACAGGACGTTACTGAGTCAAGAGGATTGTCACATTTTCAATTTTATTTACATTGTCAAATGACCTTTCTGTCACACATCTATGCTTACAGACTCCACGGGAAGATATGGTTGGTTCTTCTGACAAACTGTGCAACTTTGTAACCTTGGCAAATTTGGTGGTTGTGTTAGTCATTCTGTGTAGCTGTAACAGAATGCCATAGGCTGGGTAACTTACAAAGAATAAAGGTTTTTCTAGACCACAAGAGTTTATCCTCTATTGAAGGCATATTTTACACAGTGTTCCAAGCATCTAGTGCATTCTTACATCAGCTAGACATCTAGAACTAGGTCTATCTGTATCTGGGGCCTTCTCTGATGTCAGGTATAGAAACCTGTGCTTGGACTGCACTACAGGCATGCACAGTGCCTCTCCCTAACTAGGCAGCCACAGAGCTCCAGGCATGGCATGGGCCCCTGGGGACTCCTGGGAAAACACCATTGTGTCGTATCTGGAACTTATCTTTGTCAAATAGCTCTTTATACATTTCCTTTCTGGGACTCCCATTACAATGGAAAACTGAGAATGTCCTGATTATACTAGCAATTGATTTAAGAAATTTTACAATTTATATAGTCACATTATTAGAATCCCTTACAATCTACAAGGTCAAGCTATTGTGGAACAGGACTGTCAAATACTTAGATGGCAAATTTTAAAAATAAAAGGGGAGCGTATGCACCCACCTAAATCCCCACTGATTATGCTATATTTAGCAAAGCTTTTAGCATAGCTTTTTTTTTTTCCCCATTAAAGGTTAATGCTTCTTTGCTGCCCAAAGGTGTTTTGCCCTAAAGGAGACACAGCCTACAGTACATGTTAAATGCAAAGATATAGAAACCAATCCATTGAAAGGGCCCAGTAGTTTTCTAACATCAGGGCAAAGTTATGCTCCTATCTTCCCAGAAAATAAACACAGTCTCAGGTACCTCCTACTCTGATATATCTGACCAGAACAGCATCCCAGAGACCATTGGACAAAAGAAGCATCTGAAGATCGACTACAAATTCATCCAGAGGAGATATGCCAAGAGGAAGAATGAACCAACAACTTAAGGAGACAAGGACATAACACTACTGGACCCCAAAATTATGCTGTTATCTTTCCTGACTATATTACACATTAATTCCCAGCTTGTCAGTGCAGAATCCAGATGCATTTTTGTGAGGAGAGATAAAAAGCACACCGGTAATAGGAAGGAGACAGTATGGTTTTGTTTTGCCTTGCTAAGGATTTTATTTTAAATTACCAGTCCTAGGAGTTGTTACTAGGATACAAAGACAGGTCTTAAAACTGACCCACATTATTAGTAGAACTACTAATATCACAGTGAAAATATTAGCAGAAATTAATCAAGAGGTAGTAGAATTAGGAACTACAGTTTTACAGTTTTACTGTTGCTCAAGAATGATCTTAGTTGTCAACTATTTCTTAGTATGTGTTGCTTTAAATGTGTCTGTCAGATTTCTCTCACATAATCAATGGCCATTATTAGTAATCTGCATAAAGAGATAAACAAAATCTCTCAATGACTTTTGCAAGGTCCTCCTGGTTAAAACAGCTTTGCCTTTCCCTTGATTCTCTGCTAACTGTTCTTGTAATGCTGGTATGCTTGTCTCTATGAGTTAGACCAGCCACGAAGACAATGCTTTCAACCTTAGACCTATTACAGCCATGGTTTCCTCTTTAAAAATACAAAAATAAATAAAACAAAAAAGGAGACAATGTGGGAGATACAATGGTCCTTGTGCTTACAGTAAGTACCAGGGGAACCAGAAATGTAAAACACACAGTTTTCCTGTCAAGTGAAGAGATGTATAACTCGTTATCTCCCTGGAAAGCAGGGAGCAGATGTGATTCTTAGCCTGGAGATCTTTTCGCTATCTGTGTGGCCAAGACCACAGGAGATCCTCCCCCAGGCCCTTATCATGAGTTTGGTTTTTGTTGTTATTTTGTTTCGCTCTGTTTCCGTCTTGTTTTTCAGTCAACCCATAGAACGCATCTTTATGGAAAGTGTCACAAAGAATCGCGTTGTAGTCACGTCTTAAGCTTTCCTGCACACATGGAGTTGAGTTATTATCACCAGGAAAACTTTCTCCAAATTGGGCTGTGCTTAATATGCCTAAAATAAACTGTTCAAGGTTAGAATCCTGAAGTTTGAGTCAACACCAGCCAGGTAGTGGCTTTGAAATGAACTGCCTTCTGACCTCCCAAAGACAGATGCTTTTCTAGCCCTGGTACCCGCAGAAGTCTTGGGCACGGTTATCTTTAGAGGCTGGGAAGTTCAAATCAGAGCAGCTGTGTGTGAGGTTTGAAAGGTAAGCAGGTATGCGAGAGAGAACTGCAGCACAGAAGAGATAAACTCCCTTGGTGGTAGCAGTCTTCTATGGTGACAACTGACGTACACCCATGATAGCTGCATTAATCTCTTCCCAGGGGCCCCAGTAAGGTACCCAGCATCTCCTTCTAGGCCCGACTGCCTAATATGCTCTCTCACTTCCCAATACAGGTCTTCTGGGAGACAAAACCTTCAAACCAAGCAGAAATAAAACTGACATGTTATTCTACTATTAAATATGTCACTGTTTAAAGTGTCCCAATACATATGGAAGCCACTCGAATTTCTCCACAACTAGATTTTCTCCTATACTTATAACATTAATGAATATAGATTCAGACAATATTGACCTAAAAGTAAATTCTAAAAATCAATATGCAATATACTCTCCATGTATAAATTTTCAGTCTACAAAAAATGGTTTTCAGAGTGAAAACCAACATCTATATTCTTTTCTGATGTTTAAGTTTGAACATGGCTGATTCAATACGTAGATTGCCAGTACCATTTACCCATAGAGCTAGTTGACAAATAAGGGGGGGAAATTAGCTGAAATTAGCTGAAAACTTGTTCAAGTAAATAAAGTGGAAAGGGGAAAAAATATCCTTGATGAATTGTGATGCAGCCACTAAGCAGACAAACGGCTTTGGCACTAGGAAACACAAAGTTTGTTCCCAGCCACGGCAGAGATGCGCTGGCCTGTGAGGGTGACATGTGACTGTTCTAGAAACTCAGAACATAGCAACGACGACTCCTGCCCTCCAAGTCCTCTCCAGATTCCAGCCTACTGTTTATGGATTTTGTAAGTTTATTAGAAGACATCCGCTAAGCCCTTTGAACTCTTGCAGAGAAGTGCTTTATAAATAGAATTTGAGCCTGCGGGGTCCCATCCCAGTGAAGCTAATATCTTGTGCTTTTTTTAAAAAAAAAATTATGGCACAAGTGACCTAATACGAGACAAACAAAAGCAAGCCAGCTTTACAACCTACCAGTTTTTGGAACACTTTGTTGAGAGTCTTTTATGCATGACTTAACATTTACTGTCTCTGTTGGTGACATTTCAAATCATTGTCTTTTTTTTTCCCTCAAAATAAAGACTTGAGGGGCTAGAGGGGTATATTAGCAGTTAAAAGGGGTGAGTGCACTTTCAGAGGACCTAAATTCAGTTCCTAGAACCCATGAAGGGCAATCTCTATGAATGATCAGTAAACATTTAGTGATCAATAAACCCGACCTTTAAGGGGTCTGACACCCTTACCCATTCTCTTCAGGCACTGGTATACACTGGTTATACATACACATACATAATACAAATACATACACATACATAAAAATAATTTTTAAAAAATCTTTTAAAAGCAAAATAAAATATGCAAGCCTGCAAAAAGCAGTTTCTGAAGAAAATTTTTACCCCCAACACACGACTCTAGAATTTGAGACTTTGTTCTTAATTTAATGCTAGGTAAGGGAGACATTATGCCAGCAGTGTACTCAGAAGATATTTGCCAACCATTTAGTGAACAAAGGGTTAACATCCAAACTATATGAGGAATTACTGTTCTAGGCCACACTGTGAGATTCAGCACAGAGGAAGCATCTGGCTGCCAGGCCGGGGTCTTAGGCACTGAGATCAGTTCCCCTGTGCCTAGGGAAGGTTCCATTCAGAAGCCACCACTCATCCGGGCCACCCATTGGGAAAGCAGGACTTAGTGATCAATAGGACTTGCTTGCTCCCAGATGGTGCCCAGGAGCTGTGCCCGCTCTGCTCAGTCATCAGCTAAGTTTAAGCCATCTTAACTTCACAGTGAGGGTTAGCCTCTGAAGAAAGAGCTGATGCACACATGTCCTCAAAAAAGAAAACCTCGTTTAATCTGTTGCTGGGATGAACTTCAGGGAACCTAAGCCACACCTGTGCTTTCATCCATTGAGTCTTCTTATGTATCTATCTGTCCCTCATCTGAAATAACACCCTTTGCACCCATGCCTATGGCCCTCAGTCTGCTAACAGTATGTAGTGATTCAAATGCACGTTGGGTGTCTTAACCTTGTTAGACGGACTACACAAAGGCTTGACGGAGAAAATATGGCATCTAAAAGGTGATGTGAGGATGAGGAAGGCAGGCAGGTGACTCAGAGGAGGTCAGACTACCTGAGAAGGGTCAAAGGTGAAGAAGAGATCAACCACAAAGACACCGTGGCCTCAGAGCACTGCACAGATGAATGCTCTCCCTGGAAGCCCAGTTTCCTGTCAACAGTCACCCTGTCTTTTGTCTTTCCTCTTTCTCAGCAACAGCAATAACAACCACCACCACACTGAGGGCTCCCCACACCCTGGGCTCTGTTCTCAGCAAGCTGCCCGTGTTTACTTTCATTTCTCTGGGGTAGAAACTGTTTGTCTTTGTTTTACAGACAGGTGAACTGAAGGAGAGATCAGCATCCGCCTCAGGAAGGAGAGAGTCAGATTGAAACATTTTTTATTCCAGTTCTTGAGAATGGACCTCCTGCAGTGGGCAAGAGTTCTTCCTACTGCTCGGTGAGCTGTGCCCATAGAATTTTTAACCAGTGCCCCACCCTGTCTGCTTACAGGACTGACATTCTGATGCCTGTCATGTGTGTCACCCCTGCTAGCAGTTGACAAGCTCTGAGAGCAGCAACTAAGGGAAATGGGCCATTTCTTCAGTCTCGGGCATTTACTTCATGACTGCTGTCTGCCAAGTATTGTACCCCTTCATACACACACACACACACACACACACATGCATACACTTTGAACCTGCATGGGCATGCTTGGACATATACATACATACATAGATACATACATAATACATAAACACATACACAAATATGCATATAAACGCACATGAACTTACATGCACATGCTTGGACACACACACATGCATACACTTTGAACCTGCATGGGCATGCTTGGACATATACATACATACATACATACATAATACATAAACACATACACAAATATGCATATAAACACACATGAACTTACATGCACATGCTTGGACACACACACATGCATACACACATACACACAAGAACCTACATGTGCATGCTTGGACACACACATATGAACCTACATACATATTCTTGGACACACATACACACATACATACACATACATACATACACACACACACACATACGCACACACACATACACACACTCAGTAACACCCCAATAACAAACACTGCAAGTAGATGCTGTTATCTGCAAAATAAGGAGATAACACACATGCTGTGAGAAATCCACACAGCTAGGAGAGAAAAAAGCCATTGAACTTTTCAGACTTGTGTAGCAGCACACTGCCCTTCCATGTCCCCCTGTTTTGTTGTAGAGTCTTCTTTTCTGAAGGTGAAATAGAATAAAATGCACAAGACGTAAGCCTAAATAAACAGTAGAATTTATTAATAAGGTACCAACACACATGAATGTGTGTGTACATACATACATATACACATACACATATACATACACACATACATACATACATACATACATACATACATACATACATACATACCCAGAGAGAGAAATTATCCCCAAACAATCTGGACAAGGACTATTATCTCCAGAGAAAAAGACACTCCAAGGACTTCTGGGGGAGCTTCCCATGTTGTGTCCTTTGCTCTGAGTGGCAATGACACTGAGCAACACATTTGCTTGGTACCTATATGCGTGTCATGTCACCATATAATGGTTTTTTAAATCTTACCATTTCTTCCAGCAAAACACAGTCTGCCAGCCATTCCAGTGGTTTTGGTGAGAGGTGGTCCACCATACACTGCAGTCATTCTGGTTAGAGAGGCAGCTGGCTCAACATTACAGTGGTCCCAGCAAGAGAGGAGGTTTTGTATATTAGTTTTCTGCAAGACCCAAAGGGACAAATTCTTGAGGAGGTGGCTTGAAAGAGATGAGGTCATTGTCTCCCAAGTTCTAGCTCCCAGGATGCTGTGCTCCCTCTAATCAGTCCAGATGTGAGCCCAGAAAAGGAGAATGAGATCTAAGCAATGGTCCCAGTCAGGGGTCAGGCAGGAAGGAAATCTCTACCGCCAGGGAATTGATCCTCCTGGAAATTCAGCAAGGATAGCTAAGGCATGCTTGCAAGGTTATGCCAATTGCTTCTGCACCCCACACCACCTGCTGTTTCCTGGAGACACTGCCCTGGTGGACGGTGTTAGGCGCCTCCATGCAAGATAGCATGGTGAAGCAGCCAAGAGTATAAAAGGGCATATACTCTACAAGAGGAGGCCCAAAGGAACGCAAACATACCAGGTTATGACCAGGGAAAACTCAAGGACCACCACTGAAACAGAACACTCTGCTGTCTGTAAGTCTCCATTTTCTGAATTTACTTACATTAGAGCATCATTATATTTGGTGCTCGGGCCTATTTTGGTTTCCACAAAACACGACTTGAGGTCTAGAACCTCTATCATCTGGATAGTCAAGGTGCATTTATTGTTCATCGTTTTGTAATAGATTCTAATATAAGGACATTTACCCTGTGGTACAGACCAGCCATGTACAGAATGTATGCATTCTAACATCATTGCACTAGCACTACACACATGTGCACATACCCACACATATTCACAAACTCACATGCACACACACAAAAACACACTCAGTCTTACACACACTCAGACAAAATTACATACATACACTCAAGAGATAATAACACACATACACTCACACATGTGTGTGCACACATTCACATACACACACATACACACATGTAGGGTTGTTTCTGATGCTGTCCTATTTCCCAATTGGTTCTTGATCTGTCAATAATGAAGCCATGAGCCAATTTCTGGGAAGAAGGAAAAAGATGGGACTTCTGGGTTCTGGAAGGAAAAGAGACGAACTCAAGGGAGGAAAGTTCTCTATGCTTTGGAGAGAGAACCAAGCAGCCATTTGAGGTCTCAGGATGAGCAGGGGCCAGTGTCTGATCCTACAGAGGTGTGCTCAGGGATGCTTAGCAGGGACGAGCTGTATCTTAACAACTAAAGTTTAGGGCAGGTGGGAGGTGCATGGATAAGAAGATTGTTAAGGGCAAGAGATAGTAGGGTCCAGCAACTGTGTCCAAAGGTAAGTTGAAAAGGAACAACTGTGTGTGTATGTTTTATCAGTAGCTTTGAGGGAAGCTGGGCAGGGACTGGTAGTACAGTCCATTCCTGGAGCTTAGGTGGGGTATCGAAAGTTATAGCAACACACACACACCTTATTCTTCCTACAAAATGTGGTATATGCTTGACATACATCCCAGAAGAACACATGAACTATTTTATTTCTTTTTATAGTTAATTTTCCTTCTTGTCACCTTAATCACTTTTGTAATTACCTCATCTAGCAAGCAGCATTTCATTTCCTAAGAAGCAAAATTACTATTGAACCTTTCCACTTTCTTTACCATCTTAAAAATAATAATCAAGTTCCTAGCATGTGTAAGTGCATCAAAAGGCCAAGCCATTTTAAACAAGGCAGACCTGGACGAACAAATTGGTCTCTCTAAGCCTCAGTTTCCCATTTGTACACAGGAACCGTGAGGTGTGGGTCACAAGACCATAGAAGAAATAAGCAAGTGAAAATGTAGAATACCACACACAGAAAATAAAGGGGACTGATCCACAGGAGCCCTCCCCCTTGTTCCTCAGTTTCCTGACATCTCTGGAGGACATCACAGACACACAAATGACACCTCTGGATCTAAAATGTAGTTCTTGAAAGCACAGAGCGTTTCAGTTTCTAAAATATCCACCACAAATCCCAGGACACCTCTATTTATAGCCATGTTTTATCCATCTGTGTTCACTCAACCTCCAATGTATCAGAAAGTCTCTCACATTCTGTTTAAATTTTACTTCCCCAAGGAAGACTTCCCCGGGCTCTTCAGCTCGGTAACAATCCCTCCTTCAGAGCCGTCATCGCCTAGGGTGGCATTAAACACAACTTTAGCTGTGTCTGTGTTTGCATGTGTATTTTTCCTTTGTCAAATTGTATACTTGCAAGGATGTAACCATTGCCTATGTGTCTTCCCAGATCCCAGGACAGTTTCCAGCATCCACACAGATAATAAAAACATACTTACTGGTGGATTGATTGACTAGAGGGTAAGTAGACAGGTAGCCAAGGACTTAACTCCTTTCTTGTAACTGTAATAAGCCTGTGTAATCTACAGCCTCTACTGGAGCAGAATTTTCCCCCAAGGAATCTAAGGATCTATTTTCCAGCAGACCCAAATGCCCCCCACTTGCAGTAACTGAGGCGAGATCACTCAGGCCCTGTGAGGCAAGCCAATCTGAATCTACTATAACTCCAACAACTTAAACCGTCCCCCCCCCACCACCCCCAGCTAAGCAATGCACCGCATTCCTTTTCCTCTGAAAACAAAAACATTTGTCCGGTTTAGCAAATGTCAGCCCAAGCAGCATGAAGAACAAAATATTGAGTGTCACTTCCATCAAGCGAAGTTACTGGGCCAACAGCAGATGCACCCGCTGGCACCAAGTGAAGCCCATTATGTTACTACCATAGCACCAGAGATCAAGAGCGCACAAAGCCCAAGCTTTCAGGGCGGTGAAAAAGCCCATCTATTGTTCTCTGGCAAACAGTGCCAGAGAGAAAGGATCCTGGAGACTTAGGGAAGGCAGGCTAAAAATGCATGTGCCAAGCCAACACTAAAGTGAGGCTGCACAATGTAGCTACTGGAGGAGCAGCTGGTCCTGGTGGCACCAGACTGTGTCTTTTCAACCCATGTCATCAACAGTTGTCCACATAGTAAACACTTTCTGAAGGGGTGCCTGTCAGTTTCCATTTATTTATAAATAAGTAGATGAATAGCATCCAACTTACATTTTTTCACGGTCATTTTGTTTCCCTCTTTAAATTCCAAAACCAGAGGAGAAAAGACACCACACAGTAACACAAGGAGACAACAGCTCTGTCCAGGAAGCAGAATTGACAACTGATGGATAACACTTTTGGCCCAGTGCTATGGGGCAGTTTTTTCAGACTATTGTTGGAACAAAAGAAGGTCAAGTTTTATTCTTTTCTCCTGCTGGGACACAGAGTTGGTCTCAACTTTTCTTTTAAATGAAGGAGAAGAACACATTCTTAAATCAAGGCTACTCAGAACCACAAGGACAATCCCAGCACTCCTTAACTACGGGAATTGGTTTGTTGACAAACTCTTCTGTCCTTTGAAATTGGGCTGCCAATGTTCTTGGTCCAGCTGCCCCGCTAACAAGGTTCTTCAGAATGTAAATGAGTCGTAGCCAAGACATTTCATCCACCATCTCTTGGAAATAACAAGCATAGTTTCTTCTGGAGCTTCACAGAGTTCAGTAGGAATGGAATAAGTTTCCTTCTGTAAAAAATATTAGGTTTTCTGTCCTTCCTGCATTGCCCCCATCAAGTTCTTTGTTTAAAAAAAATAAAAGTAAACATTTAAAAATATAGATAAGTATATAAATTGAATTCATCTTAGACCAGAGGCTAAGTGGGAGATCAAAGACTTGGGATATTAAATAAATGTGGCTTGCTTGAAACCAGCAAGTGGCATGTTTTAGGGCCAATTCTGTCAGAGCACAGGGCAATATGATGCACAGCAAGGACCTGTCAGAGCTTTGGACTCAAATCTCTATTGCCATCTATTGAGGTTTTATCTTTTGGTGTGTACTGTAATGCTAATACTGGCCCCCAAGATCTGGTTGCATCAGCTAAGAGAATCCTCACATATACCAAGCGACCTTGATCCTTAATTTAAAAGTATTGGTTGAATAAAGATAGCTGCAGCCTATAGTTGGGCAGAAGAAAGGTAGGTGGAGTTTTGGACCCTGGGCTTTGGGTCTGAGGCAGAGGCCACAAAGAGAAGGTAAAGAGAGGAGAAGATGGCACAGGGCACGGGATCATGGGACAGGGCCATGAGCGCCGGCCAGTTGGAGTTAAGAGTGGCTCAGATGGAACATGGCAAGTTATAACTTGGGGGTATTGATAGGAAAGTAGATATTGATAGCTTAGGGGATAGATGTCTGCCCAGCTCTAGTGTTTTATGACTTATCATAAACATAACAGTTTTGAATCATTTATCTGGGAACTGAATGGTCAACGACAGTGTAGAGACACCTGATTGAGATTAAATAATTACCACAATAGCCATCTATTAGCAAAGAGTAGATACAATACATTGTTCCTCAGTCCTTCCATACACATACATATGAGTGCAGTCTCAACCACATGCTTTTCTTTAGCCTAAGGGATATTACCAGATAGATTGCACACAAAGAGTGAATGAAAAGTCTCAACCTGTGGACGAAAGCTAGCCCACCAGAAGATGAGAAGCAAGAGGAATACAATCAAGACCTCCCACTTCCCTCAGGCAAAGCTATTCTAATCTGATGACACTCCCAGGCAAATATGTACAGAGTCCAGCTACCCAACAGAACTCAGCAGACCCAGCAGAGCCCAGCTAGCTGGAAGAACTACCCAGCAAAACCCCTGTATCACCAGCTCTCAGACTTACGAGCTAAACACACACTATGTTAAGGTACCATGTTTTGTACTATTCGTCATAAGGCATTATTGTGGCAAAAGATAACGGATACACTATATGATGCTGTGCAAACCACTTTACTTGACAAGATTTAATTTTCTTTAATATATTTACAAGCAAAATGTACATATAGTACTTTCTTCCTAAGGTGACTGTCATGATTAAATTCAGGAAATTAGACAAGGTATGAGACATCATATGGCGGTGTCCTGAGCACATGATTGACACACATTCCTTAGCAGCTCCCGACGTGCCTCACATGCTTCCTTTACAGCTGTCCTTTTGGGAGAGACTAGCTGAACATTCTCCCCTTTGGACTCCATCCACTGCAGCAGTTGTGCATTGTTAGGAGCGTGCAAGGGCAGATTATAGATGGGAAAGGATGGGGAGATGAGTGGCCTAATGAGAAATTCAGGAAGAATCAATAAAAAGTTTAATTAAACAACACCATGCAAGATTCATTGTTTCTCCATGCCAAGGACCAGCCTCAGCTTAGAGCAGAGTTCTGAGAGAAGGGGTGTATGAGAAAGAAATGACTCGAAGTCAAATCGTGAGTTACAGGCTGGAGGCCTATGCTCTGCTCTGCTCTGTTCAAGACTGCTTTCCAAATTGCTTGTGTTCTCTCTCTCTCTCTCTCTCTCTGTGTGTGTGTGTGTGTGTGTGTGTGTGTGTGTGTGTGTGTGTGTTCTGCTCAACACAGTCTTTTCTTGCTATGCTAAAAATCTCTGTGGTGGTTGAGACAGCTCCCTCTGCTAGTAAAAATTCTAAAAGCTCTTTGCATAGCATATAGGGTTTCTGGCCAAGGTCAGAAAAGCTGCTATAAAAAAATTCTTAGATTTTCCAACCAAGACAGAAATCCTGCTAGAAAACTTCCAAAAGTAATTTTTGGGTTTTCTGATCAAAATCAGAAAGCTAGAAAACATTCTGAACGAGTTATGTGTACTCTTCCAACGGCCTTCTCTGGATAGCTGCTAGGAAATATTCTAAAAGAATATTGCTCTCTAAGTAATTCTTGGGATTTCTGACCAAGGTCATTTGACCAAGGTCATCTGACCAAGGGATTTCCCTGTCCCGGGCTGACCTTGAACTCAGGAATCTGCCTGTATTTCTAAGCATAAACAAAAAACTTAGGTGTGCCCTCCTTTGATCACCACTCCCTAAATCTCTTTATCTCCTCCTTAATATGTTTGTGTCAAGTTGGCTCACAGTGCAGCTACTTTTGTTCCTTTAGATTAGTGAAGCCCCTCATATGATTCATATTGCATACTTATATTTTGTATAATTGAGACATTGCATATATATATATATTTAACTTATCTTTTCAAAGTTCTTTCCCACAGCCTTAAGGGTCATCCTGAAGGTCTCAGTGTTTAACATTTTGCTGAGACATTAGCCACACCTTTGTCTGCCAGAGTGAGTGCTGTCTCTAATTATCATGGAGTCATTAACATTAACAGGGAGGGCATTTCTTGAAGGAAGAACATGGAAATGTGTACATTATTATTCTACAAGTGAGGCTTATGTCCACAACAGCTATCAACACTCATGGAGGCCCATGCCTGCTGGCCCTTTTCCAGGGTTAGGAACCGTGTCATTCTACCCCTACCAAGGCCATGCTGGACCCAGCATCCCCAGTTATATAAGCATACCCTATGACAGCAAAAAGGCATTCCGTGGGCCTGAAATTTCCCAGGTTACTTCATGACATGATTCCCTTCATATCACAGCTCCATGTTGAAGTCCAAAGAAGACCACTGACTTCTTCCTTCCTGGGATTTTTTTCTGAAGGTACAACCTGGGCTTTTCAGCTTTCAAGTAATAACAGAACCGTGGCTCTACAGGGACCATCCCCCTAATCGGCTAATTCTAACTTCTGGTGTCTACTATCTCCTAGAGATCTGGGGATTGACTCTCCCTGGTCTACCTCCAGTGCAGTGGAATTTGGGAGGCTGAGGTATAAAAATTCTAAGTTCATGGTCTTCACTACATAGTGAGTTCAAGGCCAGCATCCTCTCATAAGTGCATCCCCTTCCTTAGTGACACTTCCTGGTCACAAAGAGACTGTGGAAAATTCCAGTTTGAATAATGCCAAAGCGCCATATTTGTGGGGAAATCCATCTATAAACTCTGATTCCAAGAGACAGACCTATGAGATCAAAATCACCCTCCCATCTCAATAGCATTTAGGGAAGGCACATTGAGATCTTAGTTCAAATTTCAAAATTGGCTCCAAATTCAAAATTGTCTTTCAGAATCTCCTTTCTGGGATGGTTCTAGTAAAGTGTTCAAAGTTGTCTTATTTGCCCCTCCCCCATCCATCCAGTGTCCATTTTCCACACAGCTGGCATGTGGCTTCCTGCTTGACTTTCTTCATTCATCCAAAACTGTCTTTGTGTTGAGTCTAGTAGCCCTAAAATAGCTTACAAGACTTTTCATGAGCTCATCATCTCTGCCCACCTCTTCTGCTTCTCCCCCTACCATCCCTGCACCTTCTACTTTGGCCACAACAAACAACTGGAAAATCTTGACTCACATGGTATGCTATTTTAAGAAGCATCGACTGTCTCTCCTATCTGCACTCCACTCCTGGGTGTCATCTCTCCTCTCTTTCTCCTTTTCCTTCTCCTTCCCTCCTTCCCTCTCTTTATCCATCCATCCCTTCCTCCCTCCCCCTTCTGTCTCTCTCTTCCTCACCTTCTCTCCTCCCACCTTCTTTTCTTTCCCCTCCCTCTCTTTAATTCTGGAGATTGTGCTTAGGGCTTAGCACAAGCACTATTCTGTCACTAAGCCACATACTCAGTCTTTTTTTTTTTTTTTGTTGACCCTGTTGTTCTTTTTGTTGTTGTTGTTGTTGTCGTTGTTGAGTTAGTCACTGTGTAGACTGGGCTGGCCTGGACATCCCTAGGTATACCAGGCTTGCCTTGAGTTTACAGAGATCTTCCTGTCTCTACGTCCCTGAATTCTGGGATTAGAGAAGTGTGCCCCCATGTTCAGCTTGACTTTTTGAAGACAGGGTCTCAGTAAATTGCCCATGTTGGCTTTGTATTCAGTCTGTAGTAAAGGTCATCCTCATGCCTCAACCCGCCGAGTAGCTCAGATTAAGAGCCTATATGATTTGGCCTAACTCAAATCTCTTCAAAACAATACTTTCAAAACATTTTGCAAATCCATCCATTTCTCCATCACTCTTCTCTGACCCCCTTCCCATAGTATCATGTATCTGCCTTTATTACATATTAAGAATTTTAATTACATTATATGTGACTTTTATTAATATTAATGTGAAATTTTAATTTTTCATTATATGAGGAGGTTTACCCTCTGAATATACTAAATTCCTGTAACAGAAGACCTAAGACTATTTTAGGCACTATGGATAAAGTTCTTGATATGGAATTTTTTTCCTATAGAATATCTTTCAACAAGTATTAGTCAAGCATTTAGTAAAACCTTCCCCTCTAGTTCTAAAATTGTATCTTAAAGTTGTTTACATCATTTTTCAGCTAATACTCTATACTGATGCATTTGCCCACGTTAATTTCCCCCAATGTAACTATGATATGGCCCATCCCATGGACTTAATACTGTGTCTAAAATTATTGAGAATGCTTACTGAAATTATTGAGATGCTTACTGAATTGAAGATTGTGAGTTGCCTAATATGGATGCAGGGAATCAAACTTGGGTCCTCTGCAGCAAGTGCTCCTAACTGCTAAGACATTTCTCCACCCACTTGTGACTCCTTTTTACCAGAGAAATTTTGATGGAACATCACACATAGAAGCATATAAAATAAGTATACAAATTAAACACTAATAAATCATATTGAAATGTATTTTTAAAAATATATGCACACAATTTATCATTTACTAAAGACAAAAGTCTATTTGCATACTGTTGAAAGGCATGTGTTTGTTCCTTTTACATAAAGAATTAAATCTTCTGACTATTTGATATTCAGAACACAGAACACTTTCAGTTTTTCAGAGTTGATCAATATTTTGATTTATATTTTATTTATATATCCATCAATGTTAAGAGTGCCATCTTGTATAAATAGATAGTACAAAATGTCAGAAGTGCGCTTAGGAGCATTTCAGAAACGGTTGGCAATTCTATCCTAATCGCAAGCCAAATTTCACTGAATAGTTTTTGTAAGACTCAAAGAAAGAGAAAGAAAGAGGAAGGCTGAGACACTTGTATATTTTATTTTGCTCAAACTTGTCTCAGAACAACCATGATTATATCTGTATATACATCAACTAAAATAAGCATAGAGTATAAGTGCAGCAATAATGTATGTCACAATCATGTCTAATCAGACTAAACTTGGAAATGACTCTATGATGACAAAATATCAGGATTCAGAAACACCTATTTGTCTAACAGACCAATAACACTTTGGGGCAGTCTACAGAAACCTACAGTCACGTACAACACCCAGTCTAAGTCTGACTGCCTCCATAAGAAGAGCTTCCTACAACATGTCTGCAAAAGTCTGGAGGTGATAAAACACGTCCAAATGTTGCTTAACTGCTTTATTGCAGCTTTGACTTATCAGCTATAATTCTCCACTTTAGGCTCAAAGACAATTGATTCTTTCCTGTGTGGACCCTTCCAGGACTTTGACTCCAAATGCTGGCAAAACTGAGTTTTATCTTCTCCAAAGTAAACATCTCTCTGTCCTCCAGACATCCGTATGTGATGCTGAAAGAATGGCAGGAAATCAATGAGTCACGGCAGGGACTGGACAGGGGCAGAACACGTGCTCCAAACAAAGCTAACGGTAAAGGGTGCTGGACATGTTGAGATGGTATTTTGAGAAGTAAAGCCAAGATTTCAAGAAAAAGCAAGTACTTTACATGAAAGGAACTGAGCATCATGTACACAGAGGGAAGAGTCTCATTGGAGATGGGGAGGAAGTAGACAGGATGGGATGTGGTACCCAGGCAGAGAGACACTAAGCCAAACAGAAGGGTGACAGAGTAGAGAAGTTAGCTGGGGATGGGGGAGGAATAGATAACTCAATTACAACAGTCTTTCCCAGATGAACTGATCATCTACTGTGGTAAAATGAGTTAAGAAATCTGTGGTACCTTGTATTGCTGAGTTAGGAAGGTGCATTAAAAATATCACAGTAGGGCTGGCAAGGTGGATCAATGGGTGAGACACTCAAATGCAAACCACTAGAACCATAATCCCAAGATTCTCACAGCAAGATGGTAATCAAAGGAAGGAGAATCTCCCCTCCCAAAAGCTTGCAGAGTAGACACCCAAACAATATGCACTGGCAGACAAAGACTCTACCGCCAACAAAAATGAACCCACTACTTGATCTTTTCACTCCCTTACATGGGCTATGGTGATTGTACCCACACAAACACACACACACACACACACACACACACACACACACACACAAACCTTATCAAAATGGCCACAAAGGAAACTGAGGCAATGGGAGTTAAGTCAGGGCTTTTGTGGTCGCCGAATGTAGGAGAACGGTGTGGGCCTCCTGACAACATAGAACATCTTGGTGTTTCCTTCTTTATATGGAAAGAGATATATGGCTAGAGAAATTACAGGATTGCTTGTTGGTGAGTGACCTACAAGGCCTACTTGCAGAGCACAGCAGGGGCTCTTTGTCCCCATTTCCATGGGTATGTGCACCTTGGTGTGTGCAGATCTTTAAGACCTTGGCCCGGTACAGACATTCCATGCTGGACACTTATTAAAGACTTGCAATACCTTCCCAAATCACCTGAGCTATTACAAAAGCCCAGCACCCCACAATATGAACTGCATGACCCGTTCAGTCAATCCCCATAGGAGATAGATTTAAAATGTTACATTTCCTTGTCTTTAAAATTTCATATTTCCCATGGCATTTTATAGTGAAGTCATTGAAAACATAGTTCTGTGTGTTTTCCCTTCTACCCTTGACTATTACCTTTGAAAATGTGGTTTGGTTTGGTTTTGCAAGTCAAAAGGTGGAGTAGTGTGCTTCTCTACCAGTGTTCTCTGGAAATCCACTCCCAGCATGGAGGAAAGCTGGGTATTTTGGAGAACTTGAACACAGATGACCAATAGAGTTCCACATAGGACCCAGCCATTTTCCTGTTTCTTTCTGGATTACTCCTGGCTTATCCTCCAGACTCTGTGTTCGCTCTTCTAATATTGAGCCAAGCTCCTGCCTCTCTCTCTGCCACATGTCTTCTCTAGCCAATAGCTTTCAGTCACCTGAGCCAGAGTATCCCACCTCTGTCCTCAGGCTTTTCAGCAGTTTTGACCCTCTAGAGGACTGTCAAAGAACTGGTCAGAATTATGACTATAGACATGATCATACCTTGACGATCTTGGGAATTATAATAAACCTGTCTGTACAAGCAGCAACATGGACATTCTGACCAAGATTCGTAGGCAGAGGGGAACATGTTTTTCCATCTCTTGCTGTCACCAGCTTCTCCTTTAAGTGTGTTTTGAGTCATCTCCTGTTATTTCCTTCCTAAAAATCTTACCAGTATTTGACATCATCCCTGGCATCTCGCAACTTGAGTCCCAAGCCAACTAGCTGATGAAGAAGAGAGTAAGATGATATTATGATGGTGACCTTGCTAAATTGTTCTGAAACATATTTAAGTCATGCACCCAAACACTCTGTTCCTTCCTGTTCAGCTTAGAGTGTTTCCTGGAATTCTTAGTCCTTCACGTGAGTTTAATAATATGGCCAAATATAAGTTCAATATGTAGTCATTATATATAATCTACAGACAGACATAAGTCAGGACAGCTTGCTCAAATATCAAAATGTGAGAGAACATAGGTCCTGGTGACCCCAGTTGTGTGCCTCCCTTTGGGATTATTTGAGCTGAAGGTCTTAGTTGAGGCTAGTAGTATGAGGTAGTACTGACTGGGTGATTTTGACAGCAAACACAGACTCCACATGGTTTGGGCCACTGAGCAGTTCAAGATCAAGATACTGAGAGATTCTGGTGAGGAGCTGCCTCCCAGTCCACAGACAACTGTGCTCTGACTGTAGGCTAACTAGCTTTATGTGAAGTTCTTTAATAAGGACACACATCCCATTTGCGAGGGATCCTATTTTGTTCAATTTTAATTCTTCAATTAACATACAAACCATTAGGGTTTGTTGGAGCCTTTTCACACTTAGCTTATAATGATTGGCTTCCCACCCCGATTTTCCTCGCATCTCCCCGTTCTCTCATACTCCTCCACCTTTAGTAGCTTCTTATGCCTGGGTCACGTGTATCCTCTTACCCCAGTGCCCTACCTGAACACAACTTTCCCCTTTTCCTGGTCCTCTCTCCAGTTCTGTGACTGATATTCCCACATATATACTGTCTTAGTTAGGGTTTTACTGCTGTGAACAGACACCATGACCAAGGCAACTCTTATAAGGACATCATTTCATTGGGGCCGGCTTACAGGTTCAGAGGTTCAGTCTATTATCATCAAGACAAGAGCATGGCAGCATCCAGGCAGGCATGGTGCAGGAGGAACTGAGAGTTCTACATCTTCATCTGAAGGCTGCTAGCAGAAGACTGGCTTCCAGGCAACAAGGCTGAGGGTCTTAAAGTCCACACCCACAGTGATACAACTACTCCAACAGGGCCAAACCTTCTAATCATGCTACTCCCTGTACTGAGCATCTACAAACCATCACACACACACATACATGTAAATAGTCAAAGCTAAGGATCTGCATATAAAAGAGAGCATGGAGCATGTGTCTTTCTGAGCCAAGATTACCCCTATGAGATTAAAATAGACTAAGTTTTATGTCTATCATTTTCCTGCAAATTTTATAAGTTCATCTTTCTTTAAAGTGCAAACTAAATCTAATGTCTCTATACTATGTTTTCATTGACCGTTGATCTGTTACCTATTGAGGATCATTTAAGCTGGTTTTAGTTTCTTGCTATTAGTAATAAAACATCAATAGACATGGATATACAAGCATCACTGTGGTGGTCTATAGAGCCCTGTGGCTATTTACCCAAAAGCTAAGTCATATGGAAGCTCTACTTTTAAGTTTCTGAGAAAGCGCCATGCTAGTTTCCACAGTGGTCATATTAGCTTATATTCTTAGCAATCATGGATAAGCAATCCCCTCTACCCTCATCCGTGCCAGCACTATTCTTTGTTTCCTTGATGACAGCTATTCTGACTAGGGTGAGGTAGAATCTCAGAATGGCTTTAATTTGTAATTTTCTGATGTAATTTACTGATGTTTGTGCTGGCTATTGTTTTGTTGACTTGACCTAAGTCAGGTCATCTGGGAAGAGGGAAGCTTAATTGAGAAAATACCTCTGCAGGCAATCCTGTAAGGCATATTTTTGACTGATGATTGATGTGAGAGGGTCCTGCCCAGTATGGGTGGTAGCACCCCCTAGGCAGGATGGTATGGGAAAGCAAATTGAACATAATCACAAGGAGTCAGTCATAAAGCAGTGGTCCTCCATGGCCTCTGCTTTAGTTTCTGCCTCTGGGCTCCTGTTTTGAATTCCAGTCCCATCTTCCCTCAGTAATGGACTGTGACCGGAGAGTTGAAAGATCAAATAATCCTTTCTTCTACAAACTGCTTTCAGTCATGATGTTTTATCACAGCAATAGAAAATCCTACTAAGATCATGTTGAACACTTTTGAAAGTATTTATTGGCCCTTCATATTTCTTTTGAGAACTACCTGTTCCTTTAATTAACATACTTATTAATTGGCAGCTTTGCTCCTTTGCCATGACATCTTTGCAGCCATTTCTGTACTCTCCATAGGAACCCCCTTTGTCTCTGACATACAGCAGGCCAAGGGTTTCTCGCATCCTGCTGCCTGTCCATTCTCTCTGCTGGTGGTTCCCTCCACTCTGCAGAAATGCTCTCATTTCTAATGTTCCCACTTGTCCATCTGTGAGCTTGCTTCCTGTGGAGCCAGTTCTGCTCAGAAAGTTCATGCCTATTCCTGTATCTTGACATGTTTCATATGGCTCCATATTCATGACCTAATAGCCCCTTAGAGGTACTTCCTAGAAACACTGTCTTGGTGCTTAAGACATGAGCTTAGGACAAAGCAAACCTTCAGTCCACAGTGCCTATGGCAAGATCTAGCTTCAACACATCTTTTTTGATTGATGAATATCATCCAGTCAGTCTAAGCTCTTGTACATGGAGAACTCTTGATAAACTGGCTGTGGCCCTCACTGTTCCATTTTCCTTGGTCCTGGCAGCTAACAGATTGGCACCGGGCTACACAGACAAAGGCAGAATATAAAGTGAGCATATGGTATAGAAATACGAAAAGATTGAAAGACTATCAGACCTGTCCCCCTGATGTGTTGAAAAGAAGGATTTCAGGGCGATGTATGGACCTAGTCCTGCATCCATCCAACCTTCAAAGATGGATGCAGCCCTCTGGAGGAGACTACAGACAATGCACCCTTCTCTCTTGCCTGCTTCTATTGGCTAACTGCAACAAAATGGAAGTATCAATACAGTTTCCATAAGTAAGCCTCCTGTGATGCAGAGTTATATGGAGAAAGATGGAGACTGGTCCCAGGAAAAACAATAGAAGACATTAAAGCTGATTTCTTTCCAAACTTTGAGTATGCTCATTGATATATTCACTAAGTTCTATTGAGGCCAATGTTAGGAACTAATGCGATTACTAGGGATACAAAAGAAACAAGACAGATTTTGATCATGGCTTAAATGAGCTGCCAGAAAGCCAGGCAGGCAACAAACATAAGAACAGTTAAAATAGCTACAGAACAGGCGGCATTTCTTATGACATGTGCCACAGTAGGAGTATCAGGGTACCTGACACAGGAGAAATGACCCTGAACGGCCTTGGTGAGTACGTAAAATCTACAGAGAGAAAGGGAGAATTAAAAAGGTGGAAGAATGCTCAGAATGTTCCAGAAATAAACAAGAAATACAACTTCTCCTTGGTTGAATCATGTTTGTCTGATCCAGGAACAAAATGGAGCCAATGCAGCTGTGCTGTGAGGCAAGAGACAAGTTTGGACCAGTAGATAGGGCCACTCCTTGCCGAGCTCTGCCAGCTGGGATAAGGAGTCTGGGCAACAGTGAGTGCACCTTCAGAACAGTCGTGCTGCCAGACAGCACTGGCTCTGTGTGCGCTCTCCCTCCAGACCTTTGTACATACAGTTCCATTCAAAACTCAGCCCTTCTCCAACCTGATAAACAGTGACTCACCCTTCTTGACCCAGTTTCTGTATCATTTCCTGAGTGAGGCTTTTTGACATCACCACAAGTTGCCTTAGTCACTTCCTCTTCTGTGCTCACTTAACACTGTGCATCTCTTTGTACTTCGCCATTGTTTACTGAGCCTCCTTCTGGGGGTGGGGGTGTGGACTGCTTTGAAGGCAAGGAACAGTTTATAATTCTTTGTATCCCAGCTCTAACACACCTGTCACCCGTAAACCCTCTAAGAGCTGAGGGACTACTGTGTTCATCTTTGCATCCTTGCCCTACTTTCCCTCCATCCCCAGTACACCCAGGACAGGGTACACCATGTTAAGAACACCCCCAAAATGCAAACAGTAGACTTTCTACTAACCCTGGTCTTCACTGATAAGTCAAGCCAAGCCAGAAGAGACATCAATGATTGGAAGCATCCTAGAGTTCCCAGGCATGGAAAGAAAGGCAGTTGCTGGGATCTGCTGATGTAACTTGACATCCGGTGTTTTGCTGGAGTTTAGAGGATGTTTTTATCCATATCAGGCTGGTAGCAGCTGCCATTTATTAAATACTTGCTGTATACCAGGCTATTGCCACAACCGCACATAAACATCCATTTCATCTTCAGAGGAATTTAAAGCTGCTTTCATATTAACCCACGAACCAGATGAGGAATGGGGTTCAGTGAGCACTGATAACTCAGTGTAGGTTACCCCGCCCACAGGACGTGGGGTTGGAAGTCAACCTCAGGAAGCTCCACTGCAGAGATTAGTCTCTTAATTTCTATTATACTGCCTTTGAGGATTACAGTGCGATCATTCCATCTTTAAGGATGAAAATAAAAATACCCATGGGAGGAGATACAGAGACAAAGTGTGGAGCAGAGACTGAAGGGAAGGCCATCCAGAGACTGCCCCACCTGGGGATCCATCCCATATACAGTCACCAAGCCCAGACACGATTGTGGATGCCAACGAGCGCTTGCTGATAGGAGCCTGATATGGCTGTCTCCTGAGAGGCTCTGCCAGTGCCTGACATATATAGATTGTGATGCTCTCAGCCAACCATTGAACTGAGCACAGGGTCCCCAATGGTTGGAGACCTTAGAGAAAGGACCTAAGGAATTGAAAGGGTTTGCAGCTTCATAGGAGGAACAATATGAACCAACCACTACCCCCAGAGTTCCCAAGGACTAAATCACCAACAAAAGAATACACGAGGAGGGACCCATGGCTCCAGCTGCATTTGTAGCAGAGAATGGCCTTGTTGGACATCAAAGGGAGGAGAGGCCCTTGATCCTGTGAAGGCTCAATGCCTCAGTGTAGGGGAATTCCAGGACAGGGAAGCAGGAGTGGGTACGTTAGTGAGCAGGGGGAGGGAGGATGGGTTAGGGGGTTTTTGAAGGAGAAACCAGGAAAGGGGATAACATTTGAAATGTAAATAAAGAAAATATCTAATAAAAAATTAAGGATGAAACCAGTAACAGTAAAGGCTTGTCTTATTTCTAATTTTTATTATTATTATTATTATTATTACTATTATTATTATTATTTGGTTTCTTCAAGACAGGATTTCTCTGTGTAGCCCTGGCTGTCCTGGAACTCACTCTGTAGACCAGGCTGGCCTTGAACTCAGAAATCTGCTTGCCTCTGCCTCCCAAGTGCTGGGATTAAAGATGTGTGCCACCACTGCCCGTCTGCTTTTCATATATAGTCCCAGCACCCATCCAAGAGAGGTGGCTGTCTACAACTGAAGAAATCAGTGGTCACTCATCAGTAATGAGTGACTTAGCTTAGAGGTCATCCAACCATAGTCAGGACAGTTTTGAGATTCTGAGCAAAACTATTGGTTACTTCGTGGTTATAACCAAAGTCCAGACAACAGCAACTTAAGGAAGGTGGGATTGATGGGGGCTCAATTGTTGAGGATTCAGTCCTTCACAGAGGGGATGGCGAAGGTCAGAGAAGCTTGGCACTATAACAGGAAGAACACGGATGCTTTTTCCTCTTTCTGTGAACCAGGAAACGGACCCAGGACCAGAAGCAAGATAGAGTTGTAAACTCCAGCCCTGCCTCCTAGAAGTCTACTTCTTCTTTATAGGCTCCTCTTCTTGAAGGCTCTGCAAACTCCCCAAACAAGGTCAAACAAGGTAACCAGTTGGGAACCAAGTTCAGACACATGACTCTGAGGAGGGTCAAGGGAGAGGCATATTTTATTTCCTAACCATAATATGAGCCAAGCTGTATCTTACCCCAAGGAAAAAGTAAATAATGGAGCCATTGATATGACTAACACCTCTGGTCATAATGGATTTCCCTAACAAGTATAGTCACCTTTACTCTCTTAACGATAAACCATCGTTAGTCCCTTTAGTCTCTTTAGTCCCTTCTCTCCTGGTCACAAAGAAAGACAATTTGGTCATGGTGTTCTATTGCAGCAATAGTAATCCTAATTAAGACAGCAACACCTTCCTTTAAATTTTCAAATATCTCCTATAAACTGGGTGTATGGTGAGGCTGGCCTGCAACCCCAGCACTTGGAAGTTGGAGGCAGGAGAGTTAGGGATTCGATGGCATCCTTGGCTATCTACCAAGTTTGAAGCCTGTATTAAAAGTGACAAATAAAGTCTGGCCTGCAAAAGATCTCAACTCTTAATGGAGCCTTTATGGTCCTCTGTTGTCTGTTCTTCCATAGAAACTATGGCCCCTCCTTTCCATCTCTGTCACTGACTCTGTCTCTGTCTCTCTTCATTTCTCTCTGTCTCTCTGTCTCTGCTTCTGTCTCTCTCTATTTTTCTCTCACACATACCTACACACATGTACGCACACATGCGCACATACACATGAGCACAAGATGTTTTCACTATAGGACATTCATAGTCCTTCAAACCAATCAATCCCAAAGGGAGTGGGAGGAACAATGGACCTTGAGTAAGAACATTGAGTTCTGTCCTTGAAGAGTTTATTCATTGCAGACCCAGCCCATTACCACCTTGGGCGTCGGCTTCCTCATCTATAAGAAAAATAAATAAGTAAGAAATTCTCTAAAACTCTATTCAGCTCATTTGCATGCAGCTAACCCCTCTTTAACTCAGGTGACATATGTCCTTGTGCATTAAGAGTATCTACTTTGCCACATGTGCTCTAAAATATCACAAAATAGGGTGAGAGGATTCATCATTTATCAAAGGCCAGGTGTATTAGCTGGTTTTGTATGTCAACTTGACACAGGCTGGAGTTATCACAGAGAAAGGAGTTTCATTTGGGGAAGTGCCTCCATGAGATCCAGCTGTGGGGCATTTTCTCAATTAATGATCAAGGGGGGAGGGCCCCTGGTGGGTGGTACTATCTCTGCGCTGGTATTCTTGGGTTCTATAAGAGAGCAGGCTGAGCAAGCCAGGGGAAGCAAGCCAGTAAGAAACATCCCTCCATGGCCTCTGCATCAGCTCCTGCTTCCTGACCTGCTTGAGTTCCAGTCCTGACTTCCTTTTGTGATGAACAGCAATGCAAAAGTGTAAGCTGAATAACCCCTTTCCTCCCCAACTTGCTTCTTGGTCATGATGTTTGTGCAGGAATAGAAACCCTGACTAAGACACCAGGCATGATACCTGTTCTAAGAAAGAGACGCAGAGTTCAAAACAACTAGAGGTCTGTCAAGAAGGTATCATGGCTCTCTCCTGTCCCATGGCCAGGGAAGACAATATAAGACATATTTTCCACATACTGGTGGTGTCTGAGAGCCCTTGTTCATGGGGCACATTGTGACTAGCAACCACTGTGGCCTGGCCAAGAAGATACAGCTGATGTTCGCTCTGTGTTGTCCTTGGTATGTAAGGTCAGATGTGGCATCTTTAAACTGCTGCAGAGAATTGCCTTGGTGGGGTTGTCTACTAAATGGAGCCCATGAGAGGCTGGGAAGGATAAGCATGAGAACATGGGAGGTGGGGATGATAAGAGGTCAGAAAGCAAAGAGGCAGGATAGGCATCCCTTTGCCAGGGCTAGATTAGAGGAAAAGTCACAATACAACAAACTGGTTCAGGAAGGTCACTAACTGCAGGTCATAGCTGTTCATCTCCTGCTAATGGAATGAGAAGTCGTCCATGGTGTGGTGGGCCTTGCAAACCCAGCCTCAAGAGACTGAAGCCTGGGCTGCATAACAAGGGTAAGGTTAGCTTGAGCGGCATAGCAAGATCCTGTCCCTCAAACCTAAAACAAATCCATCAATCAATCAATAAGGAAAGGATGTTTGATCAGTAGTTATCAGAGTCTTAAAACACAGGTGTCTTACGAAAAACACAATTAGAAAGTGAAAAGCAACATCTCTGTTTTAAAGTAGCTTGTATTAGAATTTAACAACATACCTATCTCAAAGGAGTTATACTATTCTAAAGAATAATGAATGAGGAATATAGTTTAGACGACCTCAAACATCTTATATCTGATATTCGGGAAATGCATCAGGGTAAAGCATTTTTTCAAACAAGTCTGAGTTCAAATCCCCAGAGCCCATATTGAACTGGGTACACTGACACACATCTGCAAGGCAAGGGCTCCTGTGGCAAGATGGGTGGTAGAGACAGGAAAATGACTAGAAGTTGCCCAACTGGCTGGCCTGGTGCACCCAGCGGCCAAGAACAATGAGGACCTGTCTCAAATGTGGAAGACAAGGACTGACACGTAAGATTTGTCCTGTTTCCATACATGTCTCACCCACATGCACCCACACGGACACATTCTCTGTGTCTGTCTGTCTGTCTCTGTCTCTTTGTCTCTCTCTCTCTCTCTGTCTCTCTCTCTCTGTCTCTCTCTCTCTCTGTCTCTCTGTCTCTGTCTCTCTCTCTCTCTCTCTCTCTCTCTCTCTCTCACACACACACACACACACACACACACACACACCTAATTCTTAATGCACAAAAATATTAACAAATAAACAGGTATAAACTTTTTGCTTTCTCAAGTTACTATGCAAGTTATAAACAGCCAGAAAATTTAGAGTGAATTCAAAATAACTCACCACTACTTGACGCATTTTTTTCCTCTTATCCAGCAGGACATTTTGAGCTCTTGGGCAACATTATCTAAATTATAAGAAATCAGCAGCAGTCTCTCTGCGCTAGGAAATAAGGGTGACTTCCAGCAGAAAACCGATACGACTCCTTACAACCATTTCCTCCCATCTTCGACCCTTCTGCTTCACCATGATAGTAATTACCTTTGCTAGTTCTCATGGGCCTTGACAGAGTCCTTGGCTCATCACGCTAACATCAGACAGAGCCTTCTCATCTTACCACCTTGGTGTCACACATACCCTCCACGTTCAGCAAAAGTGCTGCCTAGTCTGAAAATCCAGCCTAGTCTGTGGCTTTTGTTCTTAGTCACCTGAATCTTCTGAAGCAAAAGTTCCTAGAGATGGCTGGAAATATTAGAGTCTAATTCATTGAAATGAATAAGCAGAAGCAAATGGTCTTTGTACATGAAATAAGAGAGAAGTTGAGAACGCTCTACCATGCTATCAAATACATCCATGTGATCTGGCATTATGACGATTGTCTCAGCCAGACCTGTAGAACATGCCCAGTCTTAATGGGGCCATTTCTCTGCCTACTAGAGCCAAGAACAAGTCCACATTGATAGCAGGTTTGGCTTAAGTACCACAGTTAAGAAACTCTATATTTCAGTTCTTGGACTCTGTTCCAGGTTCACAACACACGCACAGTCCCTTCAAAGCTTAGTGCTTGTCCATTTTGCAAAATTTGAAATGATATGCCCAATGCCACACAGGCTAAAGAATTTGCCCAATTTGCTTAACTATACCTGAAAGAGGGAGTGTCAGCATAAGTCAGCAAATACTTACTGACTTATGAGGGTTTTCTCTGGCACTAAAAGCAACCTGAAAATCAATACCAGTCATATTTCCACCAAATCTAGAAGCAGTCTCTGAACAGTTCTCCAAGAGCCTGCAAAATGTTCATCAGAATTGTCAGCTAACACAAATCTCATTCCCACCCTCAGTGTACTCTTGGTATTCATGGGTTTAGCATGTTGTGGTGGTTTGAATACGCTTGGCCCAGGGGATGGCACAATTAGGAGGTATGGCCTTGTTGGAGTAGGTGTGGCCTTGGAGTAGGTGTGGCCTTGTTGAAGTAGGTGTGGCCTTGCTGGAGGAAGTGTGTCACTGTGGAGGTAGGCAGTGAGAACCTCCTCCTAACCACATGGGAGTCACTCTTCTCCTGGTGGCCTTCAGATGAAGATGTAGAACTCTCAGTTCCTCCTGCACCATGCCTTCCTGATGATAATGGATTGAACCTCTGTACCTGTAAGCTAGCCCCAGTTAAATGTCGTCCTTGGTCATGGCCTTGGTCATGGTTTCTATTTACATCAGTAAAACTCAATCTAAGTCAGAAGTACTCATTTCAACCATTCAGAAATCCTACCAAGATTTTGCACACAGATGAATAAAAGTCAAGATGAAAACATTTCCCAGCAGCTAAGTCTAGTCATTCTTGGAGCCTACATCTCAAGACAGTTGGGGGTATATTTCTGGCTTAAAGCATAACACACACACACACACACACACACACACACACGCACACACACACACACACAAACACACATTTTTATAAGAAAAGATAGAAACTTTGTGCCACCAGTTCTAATAAATTTGGAGAGTTAAAACTATATCTCTACAGACCCCTCCCTAAAGTTTCCAACTATTTAAAACCATTGACAGTCTCGGCAGCACATCCTCATCCCTGAATCCACCCAACCTCCACTGTCACATTCTGCACAGCCCTCCTCTATTAAGTCCTTGGTTCCAACTATAAAGACTCTCATTTTGCTTTCTGTTGGGACAAAATCCCTGACAGACAACTCATGTAAGAGGGTTTGGCTAAGTTCTCAGTCTCACCACTGGACAGGCACAGCAGTGCTTCTGGGAACAGGAGCTGATGCTTTGGCTCACTAGGAAACAGAAACGTTGATAGCATAGGAACCAGGTTCAACTGTAATCCATAAAGCCTTTCCCTAATGACTCACTCCCACCAGTGAAGAGGGAGGCTGTGATTTCTAATGATCCTTTGGACTTTCAAAACGGCACCAACTCTTAAAACACGTGAGCCTAAGCAGCACATCTGAAATACAACAAATCCCTTCGTGATCCCAGACTGATGGAGAGGTAAGCACCTTCATGTCTCCTCCACACGGTCTCCTCTCCCTGGGCACAACCCGTCCCTGACTTTATAACTGAATGTGTCTGTCTCAGACCCTTCGTCCCTGTCCATTCATGTGATGTTCCCTCTTGATTCTGTACCATGACTTGTTCTCCATATAACACCAGGGTTTCCATCCACAGATACATGATGATGATGTATGTGCTCACCTAATGACGCTCTGTTTTCATTTCAAAAATAGAAGCTCTGTGAAAACAAGGTCCTTCCCAGTCTCTCCAACTTCACTGCTCAGGAAACCACTGCTTGTAGCACAGTATACCCCTTAAGAAATCAATGGTAGATAGTTATTTTTACTTTTTAAGATTTATTTTATTTTATGCATGTGAGTGCTTTGCTTACATGCATGTTTGATTACCACATGCATGCCTGATGCCCTCAGAGGTTAGAAGAAAAAATTGGATCCTCTAGAGATGGAGATATGATTGGTTTTGAGTTGCAATGTACAAGGTATGAATTGAATCCTAGATCTCTGTAGGAGCAAGCAGTGCTTTTAACGGCTTTATTTAAGATGGTTCTCTAATACCCCAGACAGAGAGCTAAACAAACGAACAAACAAAAACCAGGAACCACCATGCTAACTTTCCAAGTCCCCAGGGGCTCCTTCAAAGCTGCCCAGAATCACAGGCAAAAATCTGACAGAGAATTGTACTCTTACACTCAGGTTGCCCAATCTATGAGGCACATAGATTTTATTATACTTTTAGAGGCACAGTAAGTCACGGCCAGTTTAGGCAAAGGGAGCAGGAGACTTTATGCCAGGGAACAACTCATTCACCAGGATTTTCTCAGCTTGAATCAGTGCTATATGTTCGTGACCACTCTCATCTTTGCTATTCTTTAGGACTGAACCACAAAATAGTTACAAACTATAAAATCATCCCAGGTACCAGGGGAAGAAAAATTTTAGAAGAGTCACTGATATAATATGTAGCTTGGCTAGAAGCACAGCATAAATAAATAAATAAATAAATAAATAAATAAATAAATAAACTAAATAGCTTATACAAGTAGATTTGAAAGATTACTAAGCAGTCGGGAAATGTTATTGAATTTTAAAATCTAGAAATGTCTAGACATTATCTAGAATGAAAAAAGTGAAGGTCTGAAGGAATTGTAAGTATAAGCTTTGGAAACAAAGAAATAGAGAGAATGTCCTGGGCTGAGCCCAGGAAAGGTTGAATACTGTCTTTCCTTCACTGAAATCCTTGTATGTGAGTTGCTTTGTTATTTGTATTGTTACAAGCCATAAAGACACAGTTTGGAATGAACTTACACACACACACACACACACACACACACACACTCCTTGAAGTCTCTGTGTTATGTGGGCAGAAAGCAGTAAAGGAGAGAGGGAATCTTAAAGTCCCTTTCCACAGATGAAGAAGCTGATGGGTAGCATTTGTCTGCCTGTATCTGCCTGTTTCTGGCCAGAAAAGAGAGGTGTCTGATCTCTTGGAGGAGTCGTAAGTAAGTTGGACTGCTAAGCAACCTCTCTAGTGCTGGGGACTTGAGAACCGGAGCACGTACCAAAGCTCTGCTGGGAAATTGAGGTTTTTCAATGGCGTCCAAGAGAAGATGGAAGCTTAAGTCCCAATAGCAGTGTTGATGTGGAGACTGCTCTTTGATCTGACTGAAGCATTTGCCCATGGGAAACAGCCTGATGACAGACGCTGGACTGTGAGCATTAAAGGCTTTAGGAGTCTCTGGTCCCATTTCCCCATACCCACTCCTGGGAGGCATGTGCTGTGCCTGCTGTATTTCACAAGGACCCTCCTTGAGAATGGCCTCTTAGTACCCAGCTGGTCAAAACGCTGAGAGAAGGGTTGTGAAGGGAGCAATCGACAGAAGAGGGGACGTTGTTTTCAAGCATTTTTAAGGACTTTAGAAGAACCCATTCAATTAAAAAAAAATCACTCTTATTTATAAGAGCCATGCCTCTAATGTTCTCTACCAGATAAAAAAAATGCATAGGACATGGTCAGTCACAGACTCATTTGAAAGGAAGAAAAAGAGGAGTGGCCAACTGTTTTATAAATAAGAATTTTTCCCTTCATTACATGTGAAGTTTTACACACGAAGAATTTTTAAAAGTGGAAGTGCTACATGCCCCACCTAAAACAACTGGATCGTCTCTTAAGTCAGTGAGGTTGTTTTTTTTTTTTTTTTTTCATCTGTTTTTCAGTGTTAGTTATTTGATTTTTGTGTGTACGCGTGTTATTTGTTTGTTTTCTAAAACCTGGCCGTTCCCCAGCTGTTTTGTCCTGATGGCTGAAGAGAATAGGATTCATGAACGGCAATGCTCATATTAAACGCCGCTAAATGCAAACAGCATAATGACTAAAAATAGTTCCAAATCTCTTGCTACATTTTGTCAGCAGTCCTTGCTCTAGCCAAGTTCCCCCATTAATTGCACAATTTATATGTGAGGAGAAGGCAGAACTTAATTGTTTCCAAACAAAGTCTCAGGCCCTGGGTACATTTTCTTCCCTCTGTCAATTTCAGTTAAATGAATTATTCTTCCAAAAGAGAGGAAAGAGGAAAGGAAATCTTCTCCAAAAAATTTTTTATTTAATGTGTGTGTCTCATCAAGGCTTTAATTACATATCTCGGATTGCTTTTGAGCCATCGCTGGAGAGCTTTCTGGGTTTAGAGAGTTTCTTTCATCCTCTGCTCTAACACACTTTGTACTGACACCTACAAGACAGCTCATGCCAACGAGATGAAAACTGCTTAATCCCATAAAAGCATAAAAGCAAAGACATGATTTTTTTCCCCTGAATATACTTCAGGCTGTAACACATTAAAAAATTATCAATTGCCTCTTCTAAGTAAAAGAGAATGATGAATTCATTTAGGGCACGAAGTTAACTTTCCCTGAGTTATGGATGTTACTTTATGGAATCTTCTAAAATCCTTTCACTTCATCCCACTTCTAAGCTCAGAGCATAGTATGTGGATGGATGGGAAGCAACTCGAGGTACAGGTCTCCCTCCCAGTGAGATCAGAATCTTCCCAGGAAAATGGTCTTCTGCTAAGCTTTGTCTCAACACAGTTTAGTAAACCACGTGCACTCCAGAAATGCCAGCACTGGTCAGGAGAAGAATTAAAAGTCGGAGTCAGAGTAGCAGAGAAAGATTAGAAATGGAAATAGATCCACACTCCATCCTGATATCCTGCCATTTATAAGATCCTTCAAGGGTTGGGTAGTTGGTTCAGAAGGCAAAGCACTCACTGAGAAAATGAGAAGACCTGAGGTTCGCTCCCCAAAACCCACATAAAATCCAGACATGGCAGCATGTGCCTATAATACCAACATTCAGGGTGGAGATGAATGGACCCCAGGGGGCCAGTCCAGTCAAGCAATAATGGTGAGCCTTGAGTTTAATGAGAGATTGTGTCTCAACAAATAAGAAAGAATGATAGAAGAAGATATCCAAAGTCAATCCCTGGCCTCTACACACACTCCCAGGCATCTATTCCTGAACCATATACACCACACACCACACACACCCACACACACACACATGTGCACACACATACACACACACACACATGCACACATGCACACAGGGGTTCCTAACATGATATTCATGATATTCCTACACAATAGTCTCTTTCGTAGAGGGTGTAGGAAGACCTGAGCGAGAGGACTTTTATTGACACTGACATGACCTCTGAAACCAATTGGCCCACAGGAAATTGGCAAAGCCATTGGCCATATGGGCCAGGCTCAAGGCTGATGAGAAAGCTGCTCTCTAGGGCCAGAACATGAGGGGTTTGCAAAGGACTGAACAGTGTGTGTGAAGACTAGGAACTGCAGCTTCCTCCTCTGCAATGGTTACAGCCTGAGACCCTTACCTACAGATTAGACCCCACCCACTGTGCTTTACCTAATAAACAGGCTGAGGTTTCAGGTTGTGGTGGCAGTGATGTTAACGAAGCACAGAGAACTCAGGTCAATCACATGCGTGTCAGTATGTCTGTCCTTTCTTCATTCTTTCCCTGCCTGAGCCAGGGTTCTGGGACCCAAGCTGTGGGGGATGCAGCAGTCTATAATAAAGTATGTCTATATGCTATGTGAATTCGAATTCAATCCTCACAGCACATGGTAGAAATCATGAAGTTGTTGCCATCTATTTGCAAACAAAGAAATCAATGGAACTTGTACAAAGATATAGATTTCTGAATGGCTAAGTCTAAACTTAAATAAAGGAATAAACTGCAATTTAAGTGAGATTACACATCATGGATACATATTTATGGTGGGAAAACACTTCCTTTATATATATGAAGGAGTTCGTATCATAAAGACTAATGTTTCTGAATGAGACTGAGCCTTTTATGCTTCTTGGTATGTATACTGATAACATATAGTGACTATGTTTTGCTCATATAATAAAGAAGCGATTATTTTAAGAATAAATTTAAATGTTAATAATTAAATTGATTTAATGGCAAATGAAGACAGCGGAGTCCTATTTTCCTACTATTAACAGTAAAAATAGCTAAGTGCATTTAGAGCATTTATTTGATGGAACATTGTGTCAAGTCCCATACCTCATTTAATCCACCCAATTTTCTTATCATGGTGATGTGATTTATTATTCTCCCTTTACAGATTGTGAAATCAGAGCAGGGAAAGTTCACATGATTTGCCCTGGGTCATGTACTCATCCCCAGCCAGTTTCCAGAGCTGAACTACTAACCACCAAGACTTTCTCCCTCTGTCTGGAAACAAGAGCTTCCGGAGACGTCATCTAGATTTGAAGAAAAGTGGGTATGGATACTTCTTCCATGGGAATCAAGGCTGGACACTCACAGTGTTTTTCTCATTTCATGTCCTAAGTGGAAAGTTGATTATAAAGACATTTTAAAAGTTCATTTGTAGAGATGGAAGATATTCAGTAGTCTTTAGCAGCTCATATACATAACACTTTGAGAGTTAAAATATGCACCAATGTTATAAATTGTACATACTAAAATGAAACCATATATATATATATATATATATATATATATATATATTTCTATGACTTTAATGATTTTAAATCTGAATTATGTATCTTTATGTTACATACTGAGACAGAATTTAATGCATGCTATTTTTGCACTTACGATGGTCATTTATGCTATCTATGCATTCAAATCAGAAATGAGCGTTTACTCAACCAGAGGAAGGACTTTAAGCTGAATAGTTACAGAAGGTTAGATGTGTGATTCCACGAAGACTTCTAAATAAATGATTATAAGACAGTAACTAATTCTCAAATCTAGGAAATGACCATGAGACTTGTTCATCTGCTTTCTGTGATGTGTATATAACGTCCTGATGCTTTGCAATTAACCTGATGATAACAGATTTTCAGATTCTGCCAGTTATAATCTTCAAGGATGTTAGTAGAAGATTTATTTATTTATTTACTTATTCTCCTCATATACAATACATCCTGGCTACATTCCTCCCTCACTCTCCTCCTCCCAATCCCCCACTCCCCTCTGCCCCAGATGCCCTGCCACTTTGTTTCCAGAAGGGTCTTTTAAATTATGTGAACAGTGCTCTATATGACCAGAAACTAAGCCTCTATATCAATGGTCCTCAACCTTCCTAATGCTGCGACCCTTTAATGTTCCTCATGTTGTGGTGACCCCCAGCCATAAAGTCGTTTTCATTGCTGCTTCATAACTTTGCTACTATTATAAATTGTAATGTAAAATCTGTGTATTCCGATGGTCTTCCATGACCCCTGTGAAAGGCTTGTTCAACGCAAAGAGGTCATGACGTGTGGGTTGAGAGCCAATGGTCTACATGTTTTGTTTATTTATCTTCTAGTTCCCCTCCCCCCTACCCACTCCCCTACGTCCCCCTATACCCCCCACCCCCCACCCCCTCTCAAGACATTTAATCAGTATCTCTTGAAGCTAATTGTTAGGTATTGGTCAAAGCAAATCTTTGTTACACTCAACAGACAGATCTTAAGACAGGATGGGAATACAGCCTGAAATTTTTCTTCCTATATGACTTGTAAATAATCTAATTCATCTCCTCTGAAGAGCCATTTAAAATATCTCAAAGCTTGCTTATTAAGAGGCACGCCCATTGTCTCATGCACTCAGTTCTTTTGAGCTCTTCATCTCAAGTTTGTATGCCCTCAGGGACACTTAGCCTAATGTCTATCTCCATAGTCAAGGAGGATGGTTAATTCCCTTGCTTCTACAGTGTCAGACAGCACTACGATGCATTTCAAGTCCTAACTATACACATGCATTAAAAATAATTACATATTGTCTATCACCCCCATAATGGCGCTCACTGAATTGCTTACTAGGTCCTCCTGTGCCTCAGGATCCACTCAACTCTTTATCTATCACCAGAGGTATCAGACAAGCAGAGTGGTATTTTCCTCTCTTTTTTCTTCCTGCCCCACCTCTCAGTCATCTTCCACTGAGATCTTAATTCCTTTTGCTTTAGAAGAAAAGGCAAAATGGCTGTCAGATGCAAAAAAAAAAAAAAAAAAAAAAAAAAAAGTTCCTTCTTTCCCTTTTATCTCCAGGCAGATGAATCAATAAACTATAATAAACTAGCAAGACAACATGGCTGAGTCTTCTGGTCCAGGAAGAGCCTTGAGCAGAGGTCATTACCATTGCCAAAGGAAGCACTTCATCTCCAGAATCCAGGACAAGATGCTGAAGACAATGACGGACAGACCCTCCAAATTATCAGGAATATGACAACCTTTTTCCAATTTCTCTTTTATTTTCTTTATTCACACTGACCACTCTATGTCTAAAACTAACAGGGGGCTACAGGACATTAAAGCTGGGTCTCTACCATGCCCTCTGTGTGTCTGGCACAAGTTACTTAATCTTTGCCTGCTCACATTTTCCACATATGGTGTAAATATAATATCAAGTTCTCCTTGTATGTTATTTTGAGGAAAATAAAACAGGATTTGTAGAATGACTCCACCTCAGGCACATGAAAGATAATAACTGAAGGCTACCCTGATTATCCTTACTATAATTTGATTATAACATCTTTTTATTTCTATGTAATACCAACTTTTTACTATGATCAAGAAGGAAGAGTGGCCCCTTGTTCTGGAAAGACTCAGTGAAGCAGTATTCGGCAAAACCAGAACGGGGAAGTGGGAAGGGGTGGGTGGGAGGACAGGGAGAGAAGGGGGCTTGCGGGACTTTCGGGGAGTGGGGGGCTAGAAAAGGGGAAATCATTTGAAATGTAAATAAAAAATATATCGAATTAAAAAAACTGACAACAAAACCTTTTTCAAAAACAAGTGGGAAAAAAATTGAAAAAAAAAAAAAAGAAGTAAAATCTTTAATCACAGAAGTAGGAGTCTTCCCCCTAGTGTAATTTTCACCCTTGATAAAGAAATAGTCTAGTAGCAGTTAGAAATACTCTTTAATAAATATTTTCCATGTAAATCTTCAGTTTTACCTGAAATGTCTATAATTCTACTTTCAATCAACTTAGAATCATTTTTATGTCTACAATTTTATCTGTATAATTTCTATGATATCTTCAATTTTAACATGTTTTTCTATATATTTCTTCAATTTTATCAGAAATATTTTCCATGTAAATATTCAACTCTATCAGAAAATGTTTATAACTCTACTTTCAATCAACTTAGGAATACTTTTATGCCTACCATTATTATACCTATATAAAATTTTCCATGATAATCTTCAACTTTAACATGTTTTTCTACATTTTTCTACAATTTTATCAGAAATATTTTCCACATAAATGTTCGATTCTATCATAAAATGTTTCTATTTCATTTTTCAATTAATTTAGCAAGGTTTTTTATGTCTACCACTTTACTCTTTAATTTTCCATGAAAATTGTCAATTTTAACATGTTTTTCTATATAGCTCTTCTATTTTTACCAGAAATATTTTCCACATAAATCTTCAATTTTAACATAAAATATTTGTACTTCCTTTTTCAATAAAAGAACATGCTTTTCAAAAATAAAAGAGTTTCTAAGGCAAGATATGGTAGGAGTCAAGGGGAGATGAGTTTTCCAAGACAGTGCTTCTTTAACTGTACTGTTTCCATGAGTTGTGTGGAGAGTCTATTAAAATATACAGTTGGACTCAATCTGTCTAGGGTGTGGCTGAGACCCTATGGTCCTAAAAAGACCCCAGGGGATTCTGATGCTGTTGTTTTTGAAATCTACCCTTTAAGTAATTAAGTTTCAGAATATTTAGAGCATGCTCTAGCCAGGGCGTTTACTTTGCTCCTTTACTAACCATACCTGTGTGGTTTTTGAAATGACTATAGCTTTGCTGATGGGCAGTTATCCTTAATGAGCCTGTGACTAAGTTGTCCTTGAGCATCCTTCTAAGGTACCCTGTGAAGGTGTGTTGGACAATGTAGCTTTTCCATTTGTTTCCAAAAAGCTTGAGTCAAAGATGAAGCAGAGTTTACCAACAGCTGTGAAAGATTCTCAGTGTTTGAACAGTCTTGCGTGTTTGTGTCCCTTACAGCTATGGTAGTTTAATGGCATAATGACCGATACCCAAGAAAAGCCACTGAAGTAAAGAAAGCTTCAGAGAGTTCAGTCTGTAGTGGCCTAGATCCTTTGCTTCAATGTCTGAGAGAAGATCATAGCCAATTGTATGTGAGAAGCATCATGGCAGAAGGGTGTGGTAGAAGAAGGCTCTCCCCTAAGGCCCAGAAGCAAGTGAAAAAAAGGAAAAGGTATCTAGCAAGGGCATGTTCTCCAACTTCCTCCAACAAGGAATTACCCACTATTTCCCACCACTTTCCCACAGCACCATCAAACTGTGAATCCCCCAGTAGATGAATCCACTGATCAGGTCAAAGTGCTCAGAACTCAGCCACTTCTCAAAGACTGGATCCACCAATTGGGCATCCTGCCTTCAACCTGCGAGCCTTAGGAGAAACCCCTCATCTCCATACCCACTGCCTCTGACCTATATCACACAGTCACAGTGCAGCTAACTATACAGTAGCTTGCTGTGAATGCAACCGTCCTGTGACAAAGGACCTCAGTGGAAGAATTAGGTCTCAGAGGATGACCCCATGTTCTCAGAGCTTCATTATAATTTCTGACTTGGGAGTGAAAATTAAAAATTAAAAAAAGGTCAGTGGCATGTACCGTCTGAGGTCAAACTCAACTCCTGCCAAATGTTGTAGTGAATGGCAACTTTTAATTAGAGGATTCTGTCCTTTGCCCAAAGCATAAATTCTGGCTTAGATGCCTTGATGGGGAATAGTACAGACCACCTTTAAGTGGGATATGAGCTCTGGAAGTCCCATGCTTCAGGAAAATGGCCATTACCCCTAACATCCAACCCACTTCATTCTCTCAGATCACTTGGAAAACATGAGAACATGTGAGTTTGTGACACTATCTACCAGTAGTCCAGAAATCATCCTCATTTGTTTAAAAAAAAAAAACATTGCTTTTGCTACTAATGACATAAAACCAGTATATATGGCATTTTTGAACAGAGAATAACTTGTATCTAGAAAAATCATCCTACCATAATAATCAAACACAATTTAAAGTCAATTAGTATGGTTCAGATTTTTTGGAAGAAAATGTTATTAATTTTTTCATTATTATTACTTCATGTATATGAGCATTTTATCTGCATATATGTCTGTGCACATTTGTGCCAGCAGCCTGGGGAGGTGAGAAGGAGGCCTGGGATACCGTGGAACTGGAGTTGCAGATGGTTATGTAACTCCATGAGGGTGCTGGGAATCAAACCCTGGTCCTCCGGATGGGCAGCGGTTGCTTTCAACCACTGAGGCATCTCTCCAGCCCCGAGATGTCCTCAGTAACAGCCCTTACTTGTCTTTATCATTCCAGGAGTCCATTCTAATTGTTTGCTTTTTTCTCTTCTGTGGAAGCAAGAGGAAATCTGAGTCAAGAGGAGAAGAGACGTGCTGAGGAATCAATACTTGACGCCATGCGTGAGATGTTTCTAAGAGATGTTCTAGCAATTTCGAGAGCCACTGTAGAATGCAACAACATAAAAATCCAGACAAAAGGCTGTGTGCACTTCTCCAAACCCAGAGCTTTATGACCAACTCTGTAAGTCTGGAGGAATCACTCTGGCTCCCCTAAACCTCATCTACTCTTCCTGGGCATTTACAAAATAAAGAGGGGTGGGTGGGGAGGGCAAAGTATAAAGCAAATACAGAAGATGGATTTTAGCCATGTGAAAAGTAATTTCAATTGCTAGCAGTAGATAGGCATTTTAAAATTAAGGATCTCTTTGCTCCTTTAAATTATAATTTATCTTAGATTCCTTTCATTCATTTTTAAAAGGTTGAAAAAAAACCCTACCAACTGATTGACATTAGGGGGAAAGAAGTAATAATTGATTTCTTGAAGAAAAGAAAAAGGAAAAAAAACTGTGTTGATATCCATCTGTCTGTCTGTCTATCTGTCTGTCTATCTATCTGTCTATCTATCATCTATTTTCTATCATTCTGTCATCTATCTATCTATCTAGCTAGCTAGCTAGCTAGCACCTATTTATTTATCTCTTTTCTTTCTTATTTTGTTCCCTGAAGAGAAAATAACCCAATTCATACCCTTCTATGTGAAAACCAAAATGCAATCACTGTAAAAGGTTAAAGGTCAGTCAAGCTCCCAGTACCTAGGTGGCTCACGATGGCAAAATGAAAAGATCCACATTCCTTATTCTCTTGCACAAAACATGCCTTTTAAAAGTGACTGGTAGCTACACATAGAAAGCACCAGTGTGGACCAGAGACGGGACAGCCCCACCCCTCACCCTACCCTCACAATCCTGGGGCCCCTAAGGCTGGGGTCGGGTAGGGGTGTGGACTTGGAATGTAATTTTTTTTTTAAAGGTCTCATAAGTATGGTTGGGAAGATTGTTGCAAGGTGGCTTATTTAGAAGAACTTACTTTTGAGTTGGGCTCTAACCAGTAAGAAAAGTTTCAGTCAGTGGGAATTAAGAAAAAGAAGACTCCACAGAGAGGAACCAGCTTTACCAAAGGAACAGAGGGTTCTAAGCATAGTCTGTTAGTGCACAGGCAATTCCACAGGCCTGCTCTCGGGGACCTAGCAGCTGCTTACGTCGTGACCTACTGCCTCTGCCAGGTGTGCCCTGTGTGGGATGGCAGGTGGGTCGTTTTATCCTCCGCCCTTCCCCTCCCCATCCTCTACTCCCCCCACCTCTTGACTCTGCTCCCAATCTGTCTGCCCGTCTACATGTCCACTTGTCTCTCCTCGCCCAGGTCCTCACTCCTCTTCCCTCCCCCAATAAACCACTTTTACACCAGGTCTGTTATAGGGTATAATTTCTCAGGGGATATACGTTTGCTTTGCCTGCCAAAGGTACCCTATTTGCTGCTTTATGTTTCATACCAATAACTGGGTAACAAAGTGGTTACAAGAAGACAAAGTAAACTCTGGTGGATTTTAACTGCTTAGCTTTATTGATGAAATAAAATATTCTTTTGACACAGAGGATCACTATGTAGCTGGGAGGTGTGGGGGATGGGGGAGGGGGGAGGGGGGCCTCCAATTCATGCTGCTCTCATCTCTGCCTCTCAAGTGCTGGGATTGTAACTATGCACTACTATGCTTCACAAGAAAATCATTTTAGTACCAACTGCACATTAGATATTTCATTGACACACGTCAATGGGTTAATCTAAGCACGTTTACAGAAATTCAGGTTCCAGACACAGAAACCACAAAGTGAAAGATACAATGCTGTTATCATTATTATGGAAAGCAGATTGCATCTAAAAATCATAGAAACAGAGAAAGAAAGGGAATGAGAGAAGTGGGGAAGAAAAAGTAGCAAGGACATTCTCAGTCTTGGGTGATGCCATCTTATTTCATGTAGATATTTCTAAAAACGATTGTCTCTCCTTATCCACCATACTATCAAGATACCATTGACTATGACAACCCATTTGGATTTTGATCCTTGGCAGTAACACTTTAGAACAAAGTTTCTCAACCTTCCTAATTCTGTGACTCTCTAATACAGTACTCACATTATAAGTGACCCCCCCCACGATAAAATTATTTAGCTACTACTTCATAACTGTAATTTTGCTAGTGTTATGGATTGTAACATAAATGTCTGAGCCATGTTTGGGGTTTCGACTCACAGGTTGAGAACAGCGGCTTTAGAAAAAAACAGAATGGAATGTGTCAGGAAAGGATCTTAGTTTCTGCTGACTTCTCTTGTGATGAGAGGAAGGTTCTGACATGTTTGTCCTGTATAGAAACCTCTTAGAAATTGGGAAAAAGCCAACTAAGAGTCTTTGGAGGATTTAAGTAAAGACCAAACATTTTCTTCTGTTTCCAAATGTCTCCTCTAAAGCCTGACCTCATAATGATAACTATGAAAAATCTGTTTAGAGATGCCTTCAACTGTATTTTTGGGGGGTTTGTATGTAAACCAATTGCCTGAAAGGCAGTGACTTCCAGTCCCTACATTAAGCCAAGACCACGCTAACTCTCTTCACCACCCCGGGGAAACATGAAGTTTTGGTCCAGTTTCAGTCATATTTTCTCAGTACATTTTGCAGTGTGAAGCTTAAACAACTGAATTGAAAGCGCCTTTAGGGAGAGAATTTCATCATCTTCGGGGGGGGGGGGGGACGAGGAGGGGAGAAGAGGAAATTGTGTGTCGCCTCACAGATGTTACAAACAGGGAGCTGTGTTGAGGAACAGCGAACAGTTTATTCAAACTCACCAGGTTTTAATCATTGAGTGAGCATAGCAGAGAATTTGAAATTCACAGCCAACCAGAAACACCTACAAGACTTCTAAAAGTTGAAGACAATAAAAGCCCTTGGGTAATAGGGTGTTACTCCCTAGTAGCCTTAGGAAACAGTTTAATTCGACAGTTCCAAGAATCTGTAAATTGAGCTTACCAACCAGACATCCCTGGAGAATACCAGGCCACAACAGCCTGCAACTGGGTGATGCGGGTTCAGCCAGCTCTGGGAATGCAGCCAGTGTTAAAAAAGGAGCTCAGGGGACCAAACGGAGAATGTGGTAAGAGGACCCAGCAGCATATATTGTTTTTCTAGTTATCATCTTCTTGAAATGAAAATGGCTTTTTTTTTCCCCAATGGAAACTGGAGAATAACCATTGCCGTTCCTGCCAGCTAGCCAGGTCTGAGATGAAAGCAACTACTTCAGAGCCAGGAAGAAATGGCCACACATCAGCCATGCCAAAAGAAAACTCTTCGTGTAGTCAGGGCAAAACCGTGATCAAGACACACACCCGTAATCTTGAACCTCGGTAGAAATACTTCATTGCAGAAAACAAAAGGCCCTGATCGTCGGAGGGCTAAAAGCAAAGAATTGGCCAAAAGAAATAGAAGGGGATGAAATGGTAATTTTCTTCCAAAACAGAAATTCATTCTAATAAAGCAAGGGGGGGGGGGGACAGAAAAGAAAGACAACTACAAAAGAGAAATATAAAATGATTATATGTTGGGTCCGGAAGCCACCATGGTGGCATTTTCTCATAAAATGATATTCTATTTCATCACCATATGCTTTAGGAAAATCCAATATGTTCCTGACAGACTTCTAACATTTCCCCCCAAGATGCTTAAAGCGTGAGAGAGTATGTCAGAGATACTTAGCACCCACTGCATTTTTGAATATTGCACACCAGTAATTCTCTGGTTCATGAATTTTAATAATACCACTGTCATTTATTCTGCCAATCATTCTCCCAAGGACCAGCTCACAGAAACATGCAACAGATTCTGTTTGGGGCTTATTCTTGCATATTACTGCATCTGCAATGGGAATACATGCACACATGCTCACATGCAACGTATACATGTATGAACACACACATGAGGCAGGATGCCAGGAGAAAATATTATTTGAAGAATTATTTCAAGTCTCTGGCTGACAACATTTCCAAGTATAGCTCTCTCTGGTTGGAAGGAAAAGTAGTATGCATTAACTATCTACTGAATTTAATTATAACATACAGCTTCAAACTAACAGAAGTAAGAACTCAGGGGCATCCTAGCCCACTTTCTGTCTCGGTGCTGAAGCACTGACCAAATAAGGGAAAGATAAGGTTTAGTCCATTTACATTTGAAGGTCATAATCCAGCACCGGGGAAAGTCAGGGCAGAAATTCAACCGGAACCGAGAGACAAGAACTCAGAGACTGTGGAGGGAAGGATGCTACTTCCTGGCTTGCTCTTCATTGTTTGCTCAACTTGCTTTTTCTAAGGCACCAAGTACCCCAGTCCAGGGGTGATACTGCCCAGAGTGGGCTGGCCCCTCCCACACCAATCACTACTGCATAAAACGCTCTACAAACTCACCAACAGGCCATTTGGTGGTGGCAATTGCTCAGTTGAGGTTCCCTTATCCCAGGGGACTCCACTTTCTGTCAAGCTGACAAAAAAGTAACTAGCACAGTAGATAAATGGACGGGTCAGTATATGCCATTTGCTCTGGATGCTTCTGCATGGAAGGGCTTCTACAGCCTTACTCTTATTCCACGTGTGATTGCAGGTCTCTCACCACAGAAGAAATTTCCTGACAACTGCTCTAGCTTCAGTATCTGTGACACACCATCCCTGGGCACATTACATAAGGTATGCCTTGGTGTGGTAGTTTGAATAGGAACACCCCTCCCCCAGACACATGTGTGTGAATGCTTGGTCACCAGGAGCAACATTATTATGATATGTGCCAATTAGGAGGTATAGCCTATTAGAGCAGGTGTGACTTTGTTGAAGGAAGTGTGTCACTGGAGGAGGACTTAGAGGTCTCAGATGCTCAAACAAGGCCCAGTACAGAATTCTCTCTTCCTGCTGCCTGCCAATCCATATGTAGACCTCTTAGCCTCTTTTCCAGCACCTGGTCTGCCTGTATACCACCATCCTTCCCACCATGATGATAATGGGATGAACCTCAGAAACTATAAGCCAGCCTCAATTAAATGATTTTCTTTATAAGAGTTACTGAAGAAACCCTAACGGAGACACTTGGTCTATGGTGATGGAACATGCTGAATATAGCTGTCTTAGTTAGGGTTTTACTGCTATGAACAGACACCATGACTAAGGCAACTCTTTTTAATTGGATATTTATTTACATTTCAAATGTTATCTCCATTCCTGTTTTTCCCTCCAGAAGCCCCCTATCCCATCCTCCCTTTCCCTGTTTCTATGAAGGTGTTCCTCCCCACCCACCCACCCACCCCCCTGACATTTCCCTACACTGGGGCATTGAGCCTAAGACAACTCTTATAAGGACAATATTAAATTGGGGCTGGCTTACAGGTTCAGAGGTTCAGTCCATTATCATCAAGGCAGAAGCATGGCAGCGTCCAGGCAGGCATGGTACAGGCAAAGCTTAGAGTTCTACATCTTCATCTGAAGGCCGATAGCAGAATACTCAATTACACACAGCTAAGATGAGGGCCTTATACCCCACAGTGATACACCTATTCCAACAGGGCCACTTCCTGAGCAATACAAACCATCATATACAAAGCATCTCAATATCCTAAGTTATAGAAATTATTAATGTATGGTGAACCACTAAACATCATTACTTAACCTAGGTTCCTTTAAATATATTTAGAAAGCCTACAGTTTGCCAGGTTCTTTCTCTGTTAGGGCACTGGTACCAGTACCTAAATAGGGAAGGTTCAGCATCTTTGGTATTCTATAACACATATGGAACAGTGCATGTCAGAACTATCTGGTGCATATTTTGAATGAGTTGATGTTCATAAATTTTTTTACTGTAAAATGATTAGAATTTACACATTGAAATCCCAAACTTCCTTCTTAGAGTAGAACAACTATATTGAAACACTCTGGTGCCCTCAACACACTTCGGTAACAAAGTCAGTATCTCAGGGCCCACCTTTGTTTTCCATTTTGCTGCATTAGCTGTCAAGTCCCTCCCAGAGACGTTTCTAGAACTACAGTCTTCCTCATTATACCCTGATTTATTTTTCCCCATGGCCATCAACTCCATATTGTTGTCTCTTCCAACTGAAACACTTGTGGGACAAAGGGCAGTGGTCCGTGTGTGTGTGTGTGTGTGTGTGTGTCTGTGTCTGTGTGTGTGTGTTAATGCAACTCTTAAGTAGAAGCAAATCATGCTGTTTGACTCTTCTTTCTGACTCTGCACTCTCGATCTAACCTAACTGGTTACCCAGTGATGCTGCTAGAGCCATCAAAGTTGATAGAAATTGAGTGTTTTCTTTATTCCCTGCCTGTCTCATTTCTTCCTTCTCTGCTTTCTTTTACCAATTTTTGTCAAGGTCTCTTCTAACTTGCATGCCCAATGCCAGGTTTAAGTGCACACTCTGACACTGATGGACAACTCAGGGGTTCTGCTAGGGTTCGGATGCAAACAGGAGAGCCTCCAACCAATCTAGCTAACAGGTTTGCTGCTCAGAAGTCTCTCTGCTTACTGCTGTGTTTTGTAATGCAGACAACTGAAGTGACAAAATCTGGGCTAAGATGCATGAATATGTTTTGTGATATATTTCATATATGAAATGCCAATCTTCTTCAACATGAAAGGAAATGTAAGAATCTGGATTTCTGTGACTGTAAAATTTCCTTTGAAAGAAAATAATATATTAAAATCTCCCAAAGGTTCTTTAATGACATAACTCATTCATACTTATTAAACTCACTATTTGCCTTCCCTCTGATTCAAATGTAACAGGAAAATTTGGCAATTTACTTTTCAAAGGTCAGAATGATTTTAATTGCTTTTTAGAATACGATGATCTTAGCTCAATCAAGTCGTATTAATTCCGTCTTTGTGCAACTGATTTCATAGCCCTTTCAGCCTGCAGATGCAGAAAGTAGTTCAGAGCCTTTGAAGATGTGTAACCAGACCGCTTTGGTCCCAGGGATGTTCTGATTAGAGTGATTAAAGCTCTCCAGACACCTTCGCCATTTTGCTTCAAAGCAGTCACTATACAGTTTCCCAGGACAGTGATATGTGCCTAGCCTCATCCTAGCCTCAGACTAGAGTCCTATTGTTTAGTGCTGCAAGATTTCTGGTTTGGTTTTGTTCTATTACATTCTAACCATGGTGGAGAAAGCAAGGCATTGCTTCAAAGAAAGAAGCATCTTGTCTCCCTGGACTGATTCTCTTTCTGGGGCTCTGATCCCCCCTTTCTGACCTCAGTCTCCCAACTATGACTTTCTCCTTTGGCATCTACATGCTGTCCTATCACTTCCTCAAAATAGTTTAAATCACTAATCTTGGATCATATCGCAATGCTATGCCTTGAATTCTATGCCCCTAAACTTTAGAATTGGAAGTCTTAACTCTTAGAACCCAAGGCAATGACTGCTTTGGGAAGAGAGGCCTTTAAAGGTAACAGCAACAGGATCCAGAGAGATGGCTCGGTGGATAAGAACTCTTCCAGACAAACCTGATTACCTAAGTTCAATCCCCTGGATGCACACAGTAGATCAACCACTTTGTCCTCTGACCTCCGTGTATTTACTATGATGTGTGTGCCCTCTCCACACATAACCATGAAGAAAGAAAAAAACAAACAAACAAAGGTAACTAAGACAAAATGAAGTCATCTGGTATTATTTAACCCCATAGAACCAGTGCTGAAGAACCATGATGACGACAACATGCTACAGAAGACTGAAGCCACGTGGACAGGGAGAAGACCAACATCTGCAGGCCAAGGGAAAAGGCCTTGAAAAACTTGCCAACAATTTGAACTTGTACTTGCAGGCTCCGGACTTGTGGGGGAATTAATTCTGTCGCTTAAGCATCTCAGCTGTAGCTCTTTGGTCTAATAGTCCAAGCCAGCCAGTACACATAGCTTTGCCACTCCCTAAGCCTGTGGCTTTTCTATGATGGTGAGGACTCTGTCTACACTGAAGAATGATTGGAGAATTAAGACAACATGAAGTTCTACAACACTCTACATAAAGCATCACACACACACACACACAAACCAAATTTTAAAGATTGTACGTCATTACTACATATCCCTAAGCAGGTCTCCTTACTAAGCATAGCATTAGAATGATAAAATTTATATTCCATTTAGAAAATAGCCTTTCCCTAAAATTTTACACATGTTCTGAAATTGTGTTCTTTGCTTCAGCAATGAAATCACAGTTGACTGGCTTAAAGTCGATATATCCAATTAAGGCTAAAATGTCCCCATTTTTGGCATCTTGATTGTTTCCATCTTTTTTCTAAATTGAATTAAGTTTATGAGCCCAAATCACTTATCATTAAAATCAGCACTCTTGGGCTTTCATTTTCCATTCCATGAATTTTTATCAAATAAGTACAGAAATGCAATAAAAACTCAAATGATTTCCGAAACAAAACAAAACAAAAAATCTCTGTAAAGATTAAGATAGAGGTTTCTGCCAGGGCTGGACTCTCAGCTGAGTCACTCAACCAGATGGAGAACCTCCACTCATGATAGCACATCTAAAGGTCTAAGCCCAGTCTGGGAAGAGACCATTAGGAAGGTCAAATCCATGAGTACAACTTGTTTGCATGCAAATAATACCAGTCCCTTACCTGAGTTCCTCACTCTGGTTAGATAGTAGCCTTCATTCCCCTTGTTGGTTTTATGCCATTACTGATATCTGCTGCTAACGATACTCTAATTGTAAGGTAGGCACCAATGGATCACAAAAATTCCCAGTCTACCAGACTGCTCATCCAGTGCTGACTTTTTTTTTTAGCAGGCACAAGACTAGTGACAGCAAGATGAAAATGAGCACCACAAGGCCCTTGCTCTGCTCACACACCTACAGATGAGAATCACACAAGCAGTTCAATCCCAGTGCATGAAAACAACCTCGATATGTCTAGAGACCTCAACCACCTTCAGCTCTAGACCCTCTGGAGGAAGATCTCAAGAGTAGAGCCAAAAAGACTGAACACATGAGCAGTAGCGAAAGTCATGGTACCCCTCTTTGTTCACAGTGGGAGGGGCAGTCCTTCTAGGACCTTTCGTGTTAGTGACACTATGTCCACAAGTGGCCACTGAGAAGAAACCATGCACCTCAACCATCTGGATAAAGCTCTGTGTCCCATCACACACACACCGGTTGTATGTTGTAAACTTTCTGAACCTTGGTTGCGTCCCTTAAAAACTGAGTAAAAATGCCAACTCTAGGAGTTAAAGCTATGATATGCCAGAAGTGTTTTGAGTCTTACCTAAGTAAGTTGTCTTGTTGTGCTCTGCGTGTCATCAGGGATGGACCTAACTAGAATGCGAACTGAATGAAGAAAGGACAGACACACGGACAGAAGCACTGGAATCAGGCAGGCTGCTCTTGCTTGAATGGGGGACACCAACAGCAGCCTGTAAGGTCAGCATGCTTATTTTATACACCTGGATGGAAGGAGGTAGTGACTATATACTACTGGACAAGAAGGCAGGTTTATGGTATAGAGATGAATAGGGAGGCGTGTTCAGCTAATCTTGTAGGAAGTCTCTGTGGAGAACCCATCTCAGGCTGCAGTCATCCCGGAGGAGGAAGCTGTGGTTAGTAGTTTCTGAACCCTGTAGTCAATGGTTGGCAAACACTTGCACTTGCATCATGGGATGGCTTTGCCAGATCTCTTAGCCTCGCCTTAGTTAAGCTTTGGGACTTGCATGGGTCTGAGGCATTGGCGTTCCTGACATACTCTGCCCCTGTCCACAATGCATGCTCATTCAGAGACTTAATCCACTGCTTTCACACTCACTGAGGCCTCTTCTCACGCACCACATACTCCAGGAGAAGAAAATGGCAGATTCACTTTCATAGTGCCACTCAATGCAGATGCTATACCGATCATGTAAGATGTAGGATATTGGTGTCACACTGCTGTAAATGTCCCTTCCCTAGTCCCAGGAGAGGGTTGTACAATAGTATTTCACAGAGCACAAACAACAGCCTTGAGGAGCTGCCCTTGGGGTCACTACTATGCCAAGTTTCAAATCTTTAAAAACAAAAAAAATGTGTTGGAGATGATATAAAACAGATGTTGACAACAGAATATCCTACCAGCCAAGCTATGGTCACCTTTAGATGGGTATTGCTGTCAAAAACCTTTCTAAGTTAATATCCACGGATTAGTAAATCTAAATGTTTGACACTGAAGCACACACCCACGATTCCTCTGTATAAATCTCCTCACCTTTTTAACAGTTAAGGTGCCCAAGGCTGGATATGCTTTTGCTAGCATTGCGGGGCTTTAGGTTTTAATAATAAAGGCATGGAGGCATCTGGATAGGAGAAAGGTGTTGGCCTGTTGGCTGGGGTAGTCTCTCAGCTAGCCCATCTAACATAAGCTGACTTCCACTAAAGTTCTCACTGCTCTGTCTCTCTGCTCCTTTCCTGTTTCCCTTCTGTCTCTTCCTCTCTCTGTCTCTTCATCTTTCTGCCCCAGCCCCAGCTGCCAGCTCTTTATTATGCAAAAAAATCCATCCTTCTTACTCATCTAGTTAGTGTTGGGGGCTATGTAACCTTCACCATGACAGCTTGCCTTCCGCTTGGGCAGGTGAGGAAGACAAACATTTCCACTAGCCTGGCACCCCTGACACAGAAATTGCCAGTTGAGAACACAGGGACACATTTTCGTAGCCACTTGCTACAATGTGTGTGGGTTATCCCAGCAGGCTAGTCCACTACAATCCTATAATTACAACCCCCCCCCCCTTCTATTGCCCAGAGAAGCTATATTTCTGAAACTGCCTGAGCAAACAAAGCAATTTTATTTTTAAACACCCATTGTTTTAGCCTCTTTGTCTCCCAAATCATAACGAGACACAAGCAGAATTTCTAATTTTAGATTCCTTGTACTACCGGAACATTTTCTTTCAGAAAGAAAAAAAAACAAAACCAAACAGAGAAATTACTATCCAAATAATCTCATCCCTCTGGTGACTGTGTTGGAGAGCCCAGGACAGTGAAGACATTTCAGTATGCCTGTGACTTTTTCTCAGAAGCCACCATACTTGAAATGGCTTGTGAAAATGCTATACATTTCTCATGACCTTCTCAAACAGACAAATCTGCTTTGAATGACTTAGAGGCAGAGAGAAATTTCTCAGGGACCACAGAACTTATCATCTGAGTTACTATATTTCTGAACAAGGAATTTGGCAAAAGTATCAAAATATACCTTCAGAGAAGCTACATGTACAAATCTCTGATAGAACTTAAAGTCAGTTAAGTGGGAGTCGCACAATTTCAGTATAAAGACAATAAGGGTGAGATATACAACATAGTTCTTGGCAATGAATTCTATAATTTCATGTCCGATGTGGCAAGGCCCTACTCACTTAGAAATTATATGCATATACACTTTTAACTTTTATATAACCATCTATGTAGATTGGAGAGATTAGAGGTTATGAAGCCATCCTTAGTATATTGATAAGGCAAACATAAATTTAGAAACAGCTAAAACTTAAAATTACAGGGGAGAAATTACTAATGAGAGAATTCAGTTCTTCTCTCTTTGTTTTCTTAAACTAGCAGACTGGGTCGCTGCTCTTCTTGGGCCTCTGGAATATTCACATGCCTACACATACACACACATACACACACACACACACACACACACAAGAATTTTTCAAGTGTTCATAATTTTTAGTGATTCTCAAGTCACTTCTGGGAGAAGGAAGAACGGCTTCAGAGGGAATCATTTATGGAACTCGGGCTCTGCTGAGTAAAGTTCAGCTGACTCTTCTTCTCAAACACCCTTTGAAGTAGGCATCAGTGTCCCTCTGCAGTGAAGAGCTGGGTTTGCAAGAGACCACGGGACTTGCTCTGGATCAGAGGATACTGGTGTGGACAGAACTGGTGAGTTACTACCTGTCAGACTTAGGGCTTCCCACCGCCACCCCAACTCTCAGAAACGCCATGGTTATAATTCATCTTTTAATTGCAGGGAGACAAGACTCTCAGAAGGGGAGATGAATCTGGAAACCAAATCTCTGACCTTCTAATGGTACGGGTTTGGGCAGGCTGCCAAGTCGCTCAGGGAGGCGTGGAGAAGATAAGTACAATCCCTTCAAAGAAATTTCTTTCACTGGGGGGAAAAAAAGAGGCTATAAAAAAATTGTGTTCTCCCACTCTGGGCCTCCAGGGGACAAGAATGATTTTCCCTCGGGCAATGATCATCACGGAGCTGATCAAACTGTCATTTTTACTCAGGGGCACTGACAAGCACCGAATCACATTTGCAGCTTGTTTTCATTAACCTTAAAGTACCCTCTGGTCTAAATATTTATTCTAGCTCTTCAGCTGACCTCCGCTTTATATATTCATATATCCTCAAGTACCATTTTCAACACTTTTATATTAGCTTGTAAATTATGCATGTGCTCTAATGAACCAGATGCGTACATAATCCATAGGTAAGGTAAATGTTTCATTTACTGGGGACCCTCTTTAGCACCTGATAGAGTTGTTAGTATAGCTTAATTTTTATAACTGCGCAGTATGCTTTCTTTGCTTAACTAGATTCAAGTTGGGTTTTGGGGTTTTTGTTGTTGTTGTTGTTGTTGTTTTTGTTTTGTTTTGTTTTTGCTTTTTGTTTTAGTTTTCCCTTTATTCAATCAGTGAAACTTGACCAAGTGTCTACCCATATACCAGGGTATAGGTGGGACTTCCAAAAGAAGCAGCACACATGTCTCATCTACTTTCAAGAAGACCAAGAAATTGTCATGTCCTCTAAAGAAGGGCCAAGGACAAGTGAGAGAAGCCTGTAACAAGGGCCTTTATGAGCAGAGAATGAGACCTCAGTGGAAGTAACTTCCTTCAGAACTTGGGAAAAGGCTGATGTGTCTGGAACTCTGAGTACAAAAGAAGGGACTCATCTTGAGGCAGAGGTAAGTCATGATAAGAGTCCCATCTTAGGAGCATTGATAGAGATACTCAGTGGCTTGCTCAAAGTCATCTGATCAAAGGCATCAAAGATGGATGTGGGAGATACAAATAAAATCAAAAGTGAAACAGCGTGTATCCCAAACTCTGCTAAAGGAAAATCTGAAATAGTCACTACTTTAATGTTTTCACATAGAGATTGCCATCAAAATGTAAACGTCCTGTTAAATAGTTCCTTCTAAGCTTAGCATCAAATTCCTGAGTTGACAGATAAGAAAATGGATGATGAGAGGGTGTAGAATTATTTTGTTGGAACTGGGGAGAGAAGTTTGTCTATCCAGCGGGAGTCTTGGGTTGCCTTCATAAAGAGTACCTTGTTGCTGCTCAGTGGTAATTTCATAGGCTAGATACTAGCTGGGAAATCAGCTGATAGATACCTCTCTGCAAAATTGTCCTTGAGCTCCATCCCTGAGGCATGTAATTGACAGTAGAGGAGAATACACAAGACAGGCTTTATAAATTATTCTAATAAGCAGAAGTCCATTGCCTAGATTAGCCATGCACATGCGTGGCTAACCTTGAATGTTTACAAGGGGAAGAAAACAAATTGACTTTCACCACAGAAGAGCCATTTGGAATTTGTAACACTTAAGATGCATATGACCCTTCCATTTACACACTTTAATTTTAAGAAGATATTTTCTTCTTAAAATAGTTTCCAGGTAGAATTGAATGCTCTCATTTCTATCTTTAATGGAGAAAACTAAAAAGGCCAGAGAATATTGTTATATGTTTCTGGGTCAGCAAGATAACTCCATAAGTAAAGGATCGGGCATTGGTGGTGCACACCGTTAATCCCAGTACTTGGGAGGCAGAGGCAGGTAGATGTCTGAGTTTGAGGCCAGCCTGGTCTACAGAGTGTAGGAGCTCGCAGCCAAGCCTAGTGACCTGAGTTCCATCCCCAGGACTCACATGATACAAAGAAAGAACTTGTCACAGTTGTTCTTTGATGCCCTACACACACAAGCATCCTATGATACACAGTCAGATACACATGCAAACACATACAAAAATGGTTGGGTTTTTTTTTCCTTTTAAAAAGAACTATTCATGTAACTACTGAACTTTATTTCCGTCTGCCCCCCCCCCAAAAGAGCTTTTACTGAAATATTTTCTTGTTAGTCAAAGAGGCTGGAGTCAAATCTGATGGAGGCTGGAGAGGGCGTTGGAGAGGATGCTTAGAGAGGGGAAATGTCCTCTGGAATTCATACATCTCTAGAGTCTAAGCAACCTCCTCAAGTGAAAGAGTTCTAGAAATGCCCTCAGATGGGCAGCCATGGACAGAACCCAGGCACCCTGCTGTGGGCCGTTGTCATTCTATTCAAACCATCTCAGCATTCCTGGAGTGACTGAGGGATTAGGACCATAAAACCAAAAGATACCTAGAATTCATGAGTTCTGTTTCCTCACAGCCTTCTCTATGACTAACTATTGTGTTATACACTCTTTAGTATATACTTACTCTTCACTGTGCACCTCAGCTGACACTCTTAGTTGATTATCCATTTCTCTCATTCACAACCATAGCTAAACCTCCATGCTTTTATGCTCTCAGATTATCCAAATTCCTGCCACATGACTTTGGATGTCCCCTCTTCTCTGAGTCCAACTGTGTTTTTTTGTAAGCCTTCCTAACAACCTCTGGTAGTCCGTCCTGGTTTGGCACAACTATCTTATCATTTCGTTGACTGTTATCAAAGCTGTGGTTATGCTACCCTTGGTTCAAGCAGTCACTGCTCTCCTAATAAGGTTTAGATAAGGGAAGTCACATGGAGATCCCTGGGGTTCAGTGACACTGCCACCTACCTTCAAATATCAGCTCTGCCACTTACCAGCCTGGGAAGTTAGGAGTAAATACCTTAACATTTATAGCATCCTATCTTATGGATTTGTTTTAGTTTCATGGTTAGTATTGCTTATCAACTGATTAGAACAGGAGACGACCAGGAGGTGTGATAAGCTGACTTCTCAATGTGTCTTGAGGGCACTTCCAGAGAGGATTAGATCATAAGAGCCCTACCTGAACAATGGTCTACTTATTGACAGATTCAAACTCTAGGTAGATTATTGAGAGGCGATAGACAGTGGGAGTGTTGTTGTGATAATGTACCTTTGAATAGCATATCTTGGTCCTGAGCCTAGCCTTTTCTTTCTGCCCCCTGGCTACCCTGGCACCGGTGGCCTCTGCCAGCAACTTTTGTCACTATGGTGTGTCAGGTTTGAAGAAGAGGATTCAGCAGGCCACGGATTGAACTCTCTGGAACTAATAGACAAAATAATCCTCCCTCTTCTCTCAAGTTGATGCTCTTGGGCATTTCATCACAACAATGGAGATGCTAACCTGGGAAGCTGGGAGCAGAGAACTGGAGTCTACACTGTCTCCAGCAATGTGATCCAAACACCTCTGGATTAGTCTTAAATAGGAACTGGGCAGTGATGGCATATACCTTCAATCCCAGCACTCATGAAGCAGAGAAAGAAAGATCTCTGTGAGTTGCGGCCAGCCTTCTCTACATTACTAGTTCCAGGACAACCAGGGCTACATAGAGAAACTCTATCTCAAGAAAAAAAAAGTAAGAATTTGAGGAAATTTTGACAGTGAGAGCTAGAAAAATCCCTGGAATATTATAGTCTTAGCTTAATGGGCAATTCTGTCTGAACTCAGAAGGCAAAAATGCTGACAGAATGTGGTCAGTAAAGATGATGTCCCTAAGGTTCTGTCAAGAATAAAAACTGTTGAGAACCAGACTAGAGGACCTACTGAGTGCTGCACTATGGCAGAGAACCTGTCTACCTGATGCCCATTCTCCCAAGGCTACGTTAAAGGTGACAAACTAGATAATATAAAAATTCAAGGCAGACCCGTGTTGGGGCATTTTCGTGGACACTGTTTTTAGTCAGGCTTAGGTAATAATGGGAACCAAAGTAGAACAGAGAGATTTCTAAATATTGTGTCTTGAACCAAAAATAAGTCAGAATCAAGTTGGGTCTAAAGGACAATGTGGTTTCCAAAGAAATTAGCATCATTCGCAAAAAAAAAAAAAAAAATGCCTCATTCTTTGGGATAAAAAGAAAGATGACTTGATATGTCAGTAATAAACAAGACCCTACCCTCGGAAGCCTCAAAGGTATAAAAGGATAAATGTCTCCCTTGAAAAGAGAGCTCCATTGGGTATCCTAGAGAAAGGACTGAAGGAGCTGAAGGGGTTTGCAACCCTATAGGAAGAACAGCAATATCAACCAACCAGACCCCCCCACAGCTCCATGGATCCATGGCTCCAGCAGCATATGTAGCAGAGGATGGCCTTGTCAGGCATCAATGGGAGGAGAGGTCCTTGGTCCTGAGAAGGTTTGATAGACGCCCCAGTGTAGGGGAATTGAGGGTGGCGAGGCAGAAGTGGGTGGGTGGGTGGAGAAACACCCTCATAGAAGCAGTGGGAGGGGGGCTAGGGTAGGGAGTTTCCAGAAGGGAGGGAAACAGGGAAAGGGGATAACATTTGAAATGTAACACACACACACACACACACACACACACACACACACACACACACGCACACACAAGACCTCCCAGGAAGTTGTTGCCTTGTGATTTATTTCACTGTGTGCAAGCACGTTCCCTTTCAGCCAGGGTCCAAGTGACAACCTGCTAGTGCTCAAGCTAGAGGCAGATCCATGTGGTGCTGGGTTTTTAGGATGTAGAATTCAAGAATTATGGATCCTAGTGATTTTTATTCAGGTGTCGAAGGAAAACTTAGAAGACTAGTCAATGAACAAACACGGAGTAGGCCAGTATCTCTGCAGGCTCGCCCTGGGGGAGAGGACAGTGTGTGAAAATGTGAAGTTGGAGCTACAGTGGAGACCCTGAGACATTAGAAATAGCAGCAACACGGAACATGCGCAGAGGAAGACGCGGGCAAGGAGAGGAGCCAGGCCTGCAGAGCGAGAGGCTGTTGGTAAGTGTTGTAGCTGAGACCGAGGGGCTGCCTAAGCTCACAATGGAACATCATGTGCCCTGGATATCAATACCAAGTTAAAGGATTTGATGTTCTTCCTGCTGTTTGGTCTTACTTTTGTCTCCAGTTCTCCTTCCTATGCTTGTATGTCTTCTTTTCAGACTGAGAGTGATTACTCTGCACCATTTTACATGACTTTGGAAGTATGTAATTTTCTTTTTTACAGGGGCTCACAGCCAGGAGTTGATCTTAAGTCTCAGTGGAGATTTGAATCGTATAAAAAGATCAGTGAGTGTGAATCAGTTGGTACAGAGAGCTTGCCTTGAATGCTCAGGATTCTATCCCACCTCTGCATTTCCCGGGTGTGGTGGTACATCTCAGCTCTTGGGAGACAGGGGAATTATATTTTCAAGGCTAGCTTTGTCTAATTAAGTTTGAGGCCAATGTAGGCTATATAAGGCCCTTGCTTATATCTTCTTGCTTACATATAGCCTATATGTCCATATTTCATATATGCAATGACATAAAGTCTAAGTTCTCCTAGCAAAGGGTTACAAGCCCTAAGTTTAAAGGGCCATCACTGCTCTAAACAAAGCATCAAACTTTCCAATCATGGCAGGTCTGTTCAACATGCCAAGTACTCGTTAGGAATGGGGCTCCTCTTTCTTCTTCTTCAAAGTGGCTCAATTAGCCTCCCAAAGGGTGCCCTCCTTCCTCCTAACAACATATTGATGGTTAGAGCCACAATATCTGAATTTGACACTATTCACAACACATGGTTTACAAGACTTTTTATAATAGGGCCTAAGATTACCTCTCAACCATAGCACTCATAACTCGCTTAAGAATTCTCTTAGAGGGGTTAGAACATAATTAGTAAGAGTTACCATGAAAAATTAAGCAACTGGACAGTAATAATAACCTAAACAAAACAATTGTTGACTTCAGGGGAAAATTGTCCAAGAAGGGAGGCCTATTCATATTTCTTGGAATTAATCATAGGAATATTGCTTGGCTCAAGTAGGGACATTTTTTAAAACAAAACTATTGTGCAGAAAAACATTAACATAACAAGCCAACTGTTCTGCTTACAGTGTCTGCCCTTTGGCTCTTGGCTGGCATGTTGGCTTGCATGGTACGTCCTGAGTGATTTGCTGTGCCTGAACTGTACCAACAATATGGTTTGTACCAAACACCTGTTTTTGGATTAGAAGTCTAGCATTGTATATATGATATATGTACATATACATATATCATACATATATATACATATATGTGTAATATATATAATCATACATATATATGTAATATATATGTATTACATGTGTGCTTTTCCCTGTTGCTGATCTGGCCTTGCATCCTTTTGCTACTAAAACACAGTACTCAGCCAGGCATGGACACCAGTTCAATGCAGGTCTGGGCTACCTCAAAACAAAGTGACAAGAAACGAAAAGAAAAAGTCAATATTTTCCCGTGAAGCTATGACTTGGCTGTGGGCACCAACTTTACATTCTGAAATCTTCACCTCCAAAGCAGGAGTTGGGAAGTGATACTTTAAGAGTTGATTATATGCTGCTTTCATGCCTAAATCAATACTGTTGACTTGGGAGTAGGTTTCCCATGCCTAAATCAATACTGTTGACTTGGGAGTAGGTTTCCCATATAGCGTAGTTCCATCCTGTGCTCACATTGCGCATGTGTCTACACTCCCTGCCGTTGAGCTCTTGCTGCCTGTCCCACAGCCACTCCACCCCCTTTGCCTTCTCCCGAGGAATGAAAGCACAAAGGCTTTCACCTAGATTTTGGATTTCACAGCAAGAGACAAGACCGAATGAAGCTCAAGGAAACATACACCTTTAGCAGAATCAGAGAGCAGGATACACCCAAACTTCAAATTATCACTAAGTTGAAAAGGCAGCTGTACTGGCTGGTTTTGTATGTCAACTTGACACAGGCTGGAGTTATCACAGAGAAAGGAGCTTCAGTTGGGGAAGTGCCTCCATGAGATCCAGCTGTGGGGCATTTTCTCAATTAGTGATCAGGTGGTGAAGGCCCCTTGTGGGTGGTTCCACCTTTGGGCTAGTGCTCTTGGGTTTTTCTAAGAGAGCAGGCTGAGCAAGCCAGGGGAAGCAAGTAAGTAAGAAACCAAAGTATGCAAAGTGATGAACTGCAATGTGGAAGTGTAAGCTCTATAAACCTTTTCCTCCCCAACTTGCTTCTTGGTCATATGTTTGTGCAGGAATAGAAACCCTGACTAAGACAGCAGTGTCAAGTCTCAGGGGTCTCTCAGACTCCTAAGCAAGCCTCAGCTGGGTGCAAAACCTGATGGCAGAGAGCTGCAGAGGGGAGGAGAGAGGAGCTAGGAGTGAGATGCAGCCTGGACCAGCCTTGGTTCTAGAAAGATACCTCCTAGAACATCAGAGAGTGACCAGGAGGGGACATAGTGGGATGTACAATTCTAGGTGGCAGTGCTCAAAGACCACAGCTGCTGGGGAAGAAGAAAGGAAAAGTAACAAAATAAGCACAATTAACTATATTAATTTGCATATCTAACATCCACAAATAAGAGGAGCAGGTTTCTAACCATCCAAGAATATCAAGGGGAAAGACCTGTATGAACCTAAGGCCATATACTATAATTAGAGACCTCATGCTTTCTTTTATAAACAGAAGAGAATAGAAAATGGCAAGCAGACTGAATGTGTGACTCTCCTAGCTGTCTATTCTAGAAGGGTCTAGAAGCAGCGAGTCCTCAGAGCTACAGTCATCCCTGGTCCTCACATATTGCTTTCTAGTCTCTTCGCTAAAAGGAATCCGAGATCCTAGGAGAAACGTCTGGTCCCCAGAGCCGGAGAATCACGAATGCAGAATGAGCTTCAACAGCTTTTTTGCACCTGGAAGTAAGGAAATGTTTAACACTGGGAGGGAGGCACACGCCAAAATAACACAGGGGTAGGCTGACGAAGATGCCACTGGCCAAATCTGGAATCATTTGAGCAAATATAATGGCATATTAGAATGCTAAGGCATAGCCAAGATGGGAAAGTTCTATCCAACAGAAGAGCAGAACAGTGAACCTGGAGAGAGCAAAGAGAAATTAAAATATCATCATGTGACAATCTTCCCAATGATAACTGATTACTACCCATCATCAAAGGACCTTAAAACTAGTGAGTGAGTTTTGATGAAAAATAAAATGTTTAGGTAGTAGTAGCTCATCACAAGACACTCCCTTGCAGAAAGGGGGAAAAATGGCAAGCAATTTGTGTGTGTGTGTGTGTGTGTGTGTGTGTGTGTGTGTGTAGAACCCCCCTGGCATAGATGCGGGATGAGATCAATCACTAGAAAATGGGACAAACTTCCATGTGCAGAAAGACTCTGAAGAAAACAGTCCCAAAATGCAATAATCCAGTTGCAAGGACACCTCAGAGACTGCCAAACTGAGGGCTGTCCCATCAGGTAATGCCACAGTTAGAAAAGCCAAGACCTCCTGAGAGATTACAGAGTAAATTGGAGCAAAAACAGAAGTGACGCCATCGTGACTGGGGCAGCTTTGAATACAGTCTGTAGGTTAGGATCATCAGTACCCATAGCCCGCTCCCAAGCACTTCTCTGTGGTTATGAACAACAAACGTGTTTTGAGGAAATATACACCACCACACATAAAGACACATCTGCAAGTCATTTCCAAATGGTGGGAAGAAATACAGGCAGAGGGAGAGAGACAGAGGGAGACAGGGCAGGAGTGGAGACTGAGGGAGATGGAGAGAGGGAGGGAGGGAAAGAATGAATTCTCGCAATTGGAACACACGTGGGGAAGTACACGGGGGTCTTTCTCCTATTCTTTCAACTTAGCTGTAAAACTGGAATGAACTGCAGAGGTTTGAGAAGCTCTTAATGAAGGGAAGTAGAAGATAAATCCTCGTTTGGCCAGAAAAGGACCTATAGATGAACTTGTGCTCCGTCAGAGACTAAACGGGTAATACGGTAATATGTGGGAAGGCGAGGCGCAGAGACTGGCTCTGTCCCTTGTTCAGGCCCCGCACCACACCCCCCTGCCCAGTGACTTAGCCACACATTTGAAATGTTCAAGACATTCAAATCTACAGAGTCAGAAGTCAAATGGGTGACTGGCGGGAGGTGGGAACGTGGAGCAGAGGTGGTCATGCTTCAAAGTACAGGGTTTGTTCTAGGAGTAATTAAAAAGTATTCTAACATTGATTACCATGCTGGTTGCAATGAAAAACCATAGAATTATACACTTTAAGTGGGTGAATTGTACGGTATGTAAATGATATGTTGTGTGAATTATATTTCAATAAAGTTATTCCTAAAGCCCCCTCCCAAATTAACCAGTGAACCCCAAGCTCAAAACTTTAGTTTCTGAATAGTACTGTGACGATAACTTTATTTTATGCACAAATAACTTCTCAAGAGTAAAGAATAATCTCCCTGGCACCACAGAGAACAGTGGGGGCTGGATGGCTTCTCATTAAAGCCCTAGCCTGCATTTGGCTGAGGCTTGAGAGCAGAAAACCCAATTAGAGGACAGATGATGCACAGCTTCTGAGAGAGTCAGCCCCTCATGGAATGCTCAGCCTCTTGAAGACCTGGTGCTAGTGCAGGTTCAGGAGGAAGATGGGCCATTTGTACAGCAAACAAAGGAACAAGGAAGCTTAGAGAAGGAGAGGGAACTTTATCCACTCCTCCTGGCAGCTGCTCAATGTTGGAAAGTCCCAAAATGTTGACATCTGATTCTAAAGGAACGCTAATGCTCTCTCCATATATATCTGTGCACCATTCAAATACTGGCAATGAAATTTGCAAGTACCGTTCTATTCGTCTCAAAGTACTTTCCTAATGGATAGTTAGGGAGATGACTTAAGCTGGGACTTAACTTTGATGCTCTGTACGATAAGAAAGACAGAACTAACTTGAATTAAACTAAAATAACCACTTTGAGCAGTGGCTCTTGACCTGTGGGTCATGACCCCTTGTGGCGGGGATGGGGAGGTCATATATCAGATATCCTGCAAAAAATATAATACATTATGATACATAACAGTAGCAAAATGACAATTATAAAAGAGCACCAGAATGACTTTATGGTTGGAGGATCACCACAATATGAGGAACTGGATTAAAGGGTCCCTACATTAGGAAAGTTAAGAACCACTGGGCTAGAGTATAGATTCTTGGAACCTTTCCCAGGAAAAGTCTTCCCTTGCTGCTGTGGAATTATGTGGAGCCTTTTCTAGACCTATATAGCAGTCTAAATTTTTTTCCAGAATGAGATATGATATTGGTAAAATAAACCACCAATAAGGACTGGTAGGATAGAAAGGGTGGAGACTCATCCCCAAATAATTTTGTGCCTTGAAATAAAGTTTTGACTGAGTCCTGTTTAATTTGATCTTTCTTGTGTTCCCTGTAGGCAAAGAACAGGGGCCTCCAGATGGAGACTCTCATCTCACAGTATATCTAAAAACCAACCTAAAAGTATCGAAAAGCTCATACCTGAGAGATGAAACTGTGCAAATACCAGAACATAATGAGGAAGGGTTCCATGGTGCTGCTTTGGGTAGGAATTTGGGAAATCTGCCCCAACTCACAGGGAACTTAAGAAATAATCACAAATATACATGAAACAATTAAAGGGCTCTGAACAGCCAAGAAAACAAGCAATAGAGTAAAGAAAACCTGTAGAGCAGAGAATCTACAGAATGGGAGAATATGTGTCTGCATCATACATTAGAGATGCTGTCATAGGACAATCCAGGAAGCCTTGGAAGGCGTTGGGGAGGAAGAAGAGGTCTTTTAGTAGTTTTCCCACTTTCTTATCTTCCTCAGAAAAGAATCTGCAAGCATGCAAAGTGAGATGTCAAGAGAGATTTCAGTACAAAGCACAAACAAGTACATACTCAGACTGAGTAGGGGCATGCTTGGAGTCGGCCACGCCCACCGGAAGTCCACCTACAGCCAGGCTAATTGGAGGAGTAAAGTTGAGAATTTCTGTAATGGGTCTCACATTTTCCTGGAGGTGATGTCTTGCCCTTCCTCCTTGTTGTGTGGGGTTTTCAGATGTGTTGTGACAGGATGGGGCCAGTCAATCCTATAAGCTAGAAAGGTCATGATAATGAGGCTGAAGACAGTTAGCAGTCAGTCGTTGGCCCAAGTGGTTCTGACTAGGAACACTAGCTAAGTGTTCACATGACACCTTTCTGTCATACAGCTCTGCCACTGTGTCCCTTTGGGAACATTGCACTGGTCACTTTCTCGATGCTATCTAACCTGCTTCCACACCGTCTCAGGATACAATGAGCTAGGAAAATGTAGTGTTTCCATCTCAGGCTGTAAAGTGTTAACACCCAAATTAGATAAAGAAGTCAGATAATGCAACGGTAAGAAGAGCAAGGACGTGACTTAAAATCGGAATTAAATAGATAATTCTCCAAAAGACGAGCAAGTTGCCTTAGGAGGGTGAACGGTCCTGGGTGCCAGCGACGAATGGCGGTACCTGCGCTTGTTAGAAGGCTATTATTGAAAGGACAGATGGTAGCATTGGTAGGGATGAAAAGAGAGCCCTGCATACTGTGAGCAAGGGAATAAATTACTATAGACATTCTGGAAAACAGCAAGGAGGGTCCTCAAGACATCAAATATAGCGCTACCATATGACCCAGTCATCCCACGACAGACTGCAGATGCAAAGGGAATGAGACCAGCGTGTCAAAGCACACCCCCATTTTCACTTCATCGTAGCATCATTCACGATGGCCAATGAATGAAACTAATCCGAGTGCCTGTGAACTGATGAATAGACAAAGAAGTATAAGACCGTACACAATGGAGTCATGTTCAACCTAAATGAAAAAAAATGGAATCTGTTGTTGTAAATGTCTTGGAGGCTCTGGAGGACATTCGGTTAAATGAAACAAACCAGGACAGGGGACAAAGTACATTCATGAGGGTAAAGACGTGATGTTCACTGTATTCAAAAGAAATCAGCATTTTCCAAAGGATGGGGTAGTAGGAACGGGAAGATGGAGATCAGAAGACCCAGTCTACTTTGGCAAGAAGAGTAATTTGACAAGAGCTATTGATCATTATGGTGGTTACAGTTAATAACAAACTATAAATATGTGTATGTTAAGTGCTGACTTTGGCATCCCATGGTTTATACATACTCGCAGCAAAACATCCTGCTGTGGACCACAACATCAATCTTTATAAAACACCAACGTCTCAATCCTAACTCATCGCATTCTGAGATTGTATGAACACAGGCAAGCTACCTGCTCTTTGTGACACAGTCTGCTAAGCTGTGCAGTTCAAATAGCAGTGTTTTCTCTCCCACCCTTTAGTTATCTGGTGGACTGAGTCACAGAACACACCTGGTGTAGTGCCTGCCACACAGAAGCTAGCCACTTGCACCAACCACTATTGTTACTCAAGAGAAAAAATTGTTTGAATCTTAGGATTCTTCCCCAAATTCACATGGCCAATGATGAAGGCGTAACCTTCTAAACCTCAGTTTCCTGAGAAGAAGAAGAAGAAGAAGAAGAAGAAGAAGAAGAAGAAGAAGAAGAAGAAGAAGAAGAAGAAGAAGAAGAAGAATGCAGCAGGAGAAAGAATGAAGAAAATAGATGTTGACAGTTTGTAAATTACACAGGGTGCTTTATTTAGTGATGCTGGTCATGTAACTAATGCTATTAGTGCTACACTGTTCCAAACAGCACTACTGTCACATCCTCATGAAGACAAACTGCATTTTTCCCGTATGTGCTCATGTACGTACATACACACACACACACAAGAAAGTGATAATCATTAGGAAATGAAATGCTATGTGCTATTTGGGGGTTGCTTTTTTGTTGATTTGTTGTTGTTTTTGTTGTTTGTGTGTTTTTTGTTTGTTTTGTTGTTAGTTGTGGTTTTTGAGGGGATCTCAGTTAATGTTTCTCCCTGTAATTGAAAGAACAAGCAACAGCCACAAGTCAAGTCAGATATTTGCACAAACACAAGCAAAGACTTGAAAGATTCCAACATTGGCCTTTCTACAGGCAAAATAGGAGATAATATTACAAATACAGACAAGACCATCAAAATAAAAAAAATACAGAAAAGCATCCTGATCAAGCTGGTTGGTTTCCTGGAAACATGCTCAGAGCTTTCCCATGGCCCCATGAGACTCTATTTTGAGGTTAGAGCAAGAAGTGTCAGGTTTGAGAATCATCCTCCCAAGCTGTGTTAAGCACAAACCACTCGGAGTTACTCCCTCAGCATCCCAGACTCAGCTGGTGGCAGGGGTGAGGTGCTGAAGCCTGGCCTTCTAACAAGTCCCAGTGTGACCCAGTCTGCTGTCTAGACAGCACAGGGATTTCTGTAATCACCCTCAGCTCTGTGGGGAAAGGCTGGGAAGACAGCAGTAGGTTACTTCAGTTTAAACATGAGCATTGCTCTAAACAGGAAGAAACAGGAAACCAGGGGGGTCAAAACCGTTGTCAAGAAATGCCACCATTTGTTGAAATATCTTTTCAGGAACCCATCAAGACTGGAGACTCTCTGACCTTAGTGCCCTGCTGATGCCTCATTCATACCATTTGTAGGTGGCCTGTTGGTCACCAAGTATGCTATTTAAGTATAAAGGAGGTCACCCTCATCTCTGAGGGATTGAAGCACAGAGGGAGAGCCCTGGAAAGACCTGAGCTGTGTTTGGGTGGAGCGCCAAGCCAGAGATCAGCTCTCCTGTCTCTTCCTTGTTCTTTAAGCAATATCTAACATGATATGGGCTCTTGCTATTATAACGGGGCACATTTAGTAAGAACAGTCAGTGTTTATTAAGGGCCTATTATAGGCTATACTTTTACATAATCTTCCAACAACCTGTAAAGCAGGAGCTACTGTAATCATGCCCATTTTTCTTTCTTTTCTTTTGTTTTAAGATTTATTTAAGGCATATAAGTACACTGTAGCTCTCTTCAGACACACCAGAAGAAGGCATTGGATCCCATTCCAGATGGATGTGAGCCACCATGTAGTTGCTGGGAATTGAACTCAGGACCTCTGGAAGAGCAGTCAGTGCTCTTAACCACTGAGCCATCTCTCTAGCCCATGCCCATTTATCAGACAAGAGAACTTGGGTTGAGGAACAGGCCTTGTGAGATGGGTCCAAACATGGCAACACGACCTTCTCATCTACAAAGTTCATCCTTGAGAACTACATAATTGGTTTTTTGTTTGTTTGTTTGTTTATTTTTTAAATTCTCATGTTTTAATTAAGTGTGTAATTTTGTGCTGGGACACATTTAGTTATCAGGGGATGCATGTGGCCGGCCCATGGGTGAATTGGAGACAGCTGCAGGGCCAAAGTCCTAAAGCCGGAGACTAGGTGACTAGGTTTAAACAAAAGTATGCAGGCTCCTTATGCAGACGACTATGTCCTATGTGCAGACAACTCAGACACCTGGGTTGAGAGATTCCCCAAATCTCTGAAATGTAACTGGCCCTGAAGATTCTTCCTAAGACAAGCCATCATGAGTATAAATGCTGCCACTACTTTGAAAAACATGATTCTCTCTGGCCTCCATCTACTTCAAAACAACTTAGAAAGATACGAATAAAAGTATTTTTGTTCCATCAGCCTTATGCATTTTTTTTTACACTCCTAGACTGGCAAGACTCTTCTTTGTCTACAGATCACATGCTGGTTTCTGTCCTAGCGATCAAGTCTTTCTCCCTCCTGTGACATGGAAGGATCTTGGTCTCTTTTTCTTAGCTGGAAGTGAAAGAAGTTAAATGCTGGGGAAACAGTTTCCCTCCCCAAGCACCTAATGATACATTATTTATTTATAACTTAATGTATGACACAGCCTGCAGGACAGGCACGGGCTAAGCCTTCCCACACAGAAGGAAGCGTGTCCGGGATATTGGGTACTGCACATAATATCATGTATCCAGAGAGCTTCTGGGGACTGACCCTCTTCCTTTCCCCCTAATTTCTCTTTAATGCCCTCCTTTTGTTCTTTCTGTCTGCCACCTCATGCAGAAAATCTAAAGAGGGGAGGGCTTGTGAAAGTCAGATACAAAATATTTTGAAAGGGATAGCTTCGCATTTCCTGGGTTTGGGGAGGTCTTGATGGCATGCTCTCAGATATTGTGGTATTAGGATCACCACCCTGCCATTGGACATGGCGTCTCTGGAATCTTCATGCCTGGGTGTAGCTGGAGGGGAATGCGTTCTGTGTGTCTTTACCCAGAAAGTGTAGAATGCTAAGGCCAGTCTAATTAAGGCCAGTCTGCCTGTCCATATCTGTCTGTCAGACTTGGGTCTGGCCTGCCTACTGCCACAGAAACAAGTGGGTTCCCCCCCCCTCTCATGTTTGAACTGTGTGAGGTTACACTGCCACCATGTGGATCCTCCAGTGTGAACTCGGATAATGAAGCTGTGGCTACAAAAGTGGTCACATGCACTCTAGGGGACTTGGAAACAGGGACAGAAAGAGAAACCCGGGTTTTTGAAAAGATGCCTTGATTTGTCAGGGAAAACAGAAGTCACATCCATCAAAAGATAATCTACATTCGTGAGCACAGCTTGGAGACAAGCAGACGCTAGTTGAAATTTCCAAAACGAATTATCTTTCCAGGCTCAGTTGCCTTGTCTGTGTAATAGGCACTGTAAGAATTGCTCTAGGCTGGCGTTGGAATCAAAAGGCAGCACACACAAAGCGCTCTCTGCCTGCCGTGTCTTGTTTTTATTACGGGGCTAAGAAAGGCGCTGCCCAGCCTTATGCTAATCCTCAGTCCCTTGCTAGGACTCTCGCCATTTTGCCCACGTCCTTAACTTGATTTGAGCCTTAACCATGTCACCTCCCCCTCCCCCCCCCCCCCCCCCCCCCGCACTTGACGAGTGAGCTATGCAGCAGTCAACTGTGTGTTTCAAATCGTGTCTCCATCATCTTGTAGCTTCGCAGCCTTGGGACATGTAAACCTTCTGGGCGGAAAAGCTGTGTGGGGTTGCAGGCCCATTGTTCCAGCACCTGGAGCAACGCGGAAGCAAGAGGGTAAAGTTCCAGGATATTCTCTGCTAGAGGGTTAGGTAGACGACAGCATGGACTCACGACACCCTGCTTGGAAAAAATAAAAATAGGGAACAACAAAAATCCTGAGTCCTGGTTTCCTTGTCTGTAAAATGGGTTAAGAACCCGCAGGTCTCCCCGTTACAGAGGGAACTGGAGCTCACATACTCAGGCCGACATACTCAAAGCTTCGGATGCAGTGTCATCAATGGTCTTCGCACTGTGGCCATCACTGTTATGGTTGTGACTGTACTAGAGGACAGGACAGTTGCCTAGTTACCTTGTCCTCCAAGTAACAAAACCTTTAAGCTCACCTTAACATCAAAGATCTATCGAGTAACTATACAGGAAGCAGCTCTGTGGTCTATTTACCTACACAACTCAAAGTTGAGTTTCCGTAATTTTTTAAGAAGTTTATCTTCTCAAGGCTAAAAATGCAGCTACTAAATTTACATCTCAGTGTTTCTAATATTAAAGTGTATCTTATAGTCAAGGTTAATACTTCTGAGTGGTGGTGGTATACACCTTTAATCCCAGTACCCAGGAGGCAGAGGCAGATGCATCTCTGAGTTCAAGGCCAGCCTGGTCTACACTGAGTTCCAGGACAGCCAGGGCTACACAGAGAAACCCTGTCTTGAAAGGCAAACAGAAAACAAAACAGTTAATACTCCTGTGCTTTTACTTTATTTCACATGTTTTCAGCTTCTGAGACCCAGAATCCAGTACTTCCAAACCAAGCAAAATCTTAGAACCAGTAAGCGGATTTAGACTTGATGAAGATAAAAACTCAATACTATCCATCACCACAAACTCTCAAAGTCTAGATTTACCATGACACCTGAACAGTCCTAGCCAGAGTAGCACAAACCAAAAACCACAGTGATCTTAACTCTAAGCGCTAATATCTCCGGCTATTCAGAGAAGGATCCCCAAAATGTTTCATTAGCCTCCTGTGGGGGACTGTAAGCCTCCTCTACTTCTGACCCACTTCTTTGTGCTTAAGTCACAGTCTCATAACTACCTCCCTAGACTGACACCAACCTGCTGCACTTTCTCCCCAAGGCTATAGGCACCCCTGTAGCCAGAGGGACCACGGGCTTCTTCCACACCTGCCCCCTTTCTCTGTCTCTCTCCTTAAACATCCCCAACCTCAGTAACTTTCCCCATTCCTGCTTCCATTAAAATATAAAAAATACAGAGCCCTTGAGAGCACTTAGAGCATTGAGGTCCTGGTTAGGTTCGGCAGCTATAATCAATAATAATAAATATGCATATATATGTATAATATAGATATTTATTATATAAGATATGTCTTATTTTTCTAAGTTTTAATTATTTTGTTTGTGAGTACACTGCTGCTGTCTTCAGACACACCAGAAGAGGGCATCCAATCTCATTACAGATAGTTGTGAGCCTCCATGTGGTTGCTGGGAATTGAACTGAGGACCTCTGGAAGAGCAGTCAGTGCTCTTAACCACTAAGCCATCTCTCTAGCCCCTTATTTTTTATTTTACATGTCTTTATATATAATATATATCTTTATTATACATGTATGTGTATAAGATATATATCTATCTTTATATACAATATATGTTTTTAAAGATAATCTTGAAGATATATAAATATATATTCTTTATATATCTTCATATATTATGCATTATAATATATAATATCTATAATTATATAATATATTAATTATATATAATATATAATGCATATATAAATATAAACAATATAATAGTATACTACAGTACATATTATATAATTATATTATTTATATTTTTATATGTTTCTAAGGTACATATTCTTTATATTTACCCTTATATAATATATATTAAAGAAAAATCATCTCTTTATTCTAAAAGTATATCTCGTAGGATTTCCTTAAGTGGCTGATTTTCAATACATTTAGGAGAGAAAAGTCCACAGGTTAAAGTGGCTACAGAACTTAAACCACTCATCCAATCCAAGGAAACACCCAGACCACCCAGACATGGGCAACAATGTATGGAGCCTATGGACAAGCCACTGATGCCAGCTGGCTCAGACCACTGTCACCTACGGGCAGATTACATATGCGACTTCTTACGGACCGTCTCCCACAGCTGATAGTGCTCAATAGTCCACAGGCATACAGCCAGCCTGTCCAAGTTTGATGTTGGTGTTTCTGACGTCACCACTGCTCCAGTCACCACAACCTAGGCTCATAGGCAGCTCAGTCTTGTGCTCCACCCCGCATGCTTACCTAGCTTATGGACAGCGGACGACAGCTGTATAGTGATACATGCAAGACCACAGGATGATAACAAGGCCACTTGGAGGCTGGTCAACTCCAATCTAGCACAGAGAGAGATAGCACAGCACATCCCGAGACATGAGCAGATAACTACAGTTATCCCCCAGTACCTAAGAGCTTCCCCATACAGCCACTCATGCACAGCGCTTCCATCCTATCCTCCTGCCAGCTACTCCTCTTCACGGCCAACCAATTGTGATCAGAGCAGACACTCTCAGCAGAACACCCAGGAGCAACCCAGCAGCTGTGGCTAGCACAGTAGCTGCAGCCAATAAAGCAGCTATGGGTAGCAGCCTCTCCCTAATCACCCTCCTCAGATCAGACCCTAAAGCCTGGCTTCCAGTCAATATAGAAAACAGAGCAGCAGTTGAGCACAGCAGAGTTAATGCTGACTAGACCATCCCAGCAGCGTGGGTCTTTATGGGCAGGAATCTGGAGGATTTTCCAGACTGAGAAAGAATTGGATGGGTGCTAGAGGGCCAAAGTGGCTTCAATAAGACCTTTGGGTAAAGGACAAGATCTTAATCTAGGCATTCTTGTACAGATGAAGACTCTGTGAAACTTGTGTGCAAGGATTAAATGACAATGTGACTGGATGATAGGGAAGGCTGTGGGGTTGTTGAGATGAACAGAAGAACTTGGAGACCCATGTTTCACAACCACATGGATAAGGAGACAGAAATCCTCCACAATATCCTGTGAAGATCCACCAACTCCTAAGCCTGCCTGCCATTGAGTAGATTGATGAGAAAGTTTTTTCAAGGAAGCAAACTTAAGATTTCTCTTGCTCTCCCCACTCCCAGAGCCTCTAATGAATAGCAGGTGGAGTGGCATGCCTCTGTGGAGGTCCTGGTTGGAGACTGGCACTGTCCCAATCGGGGCTCTGGAAACCACCAGAACTTCACCTGGAACACAGAGTGTAACCAGTGTACGCCCCTGAGATCAAGGGCTTCTTCCCACCACCTTTCCCACCTCCAGGCAGTGATAGTGGTGAAAGAATCTCTGGGCGCTTTCAGAGAGAAAAAGGTGGACTTGTGGACCAAAAGAGTCCTGGGAGAATGTTCAGAGGTGGCTAGAGTGAAGGCAGAGGTGTCTTCAAAGTGGCCATTGCATGAACCAAGGTAGCCTTGGTGAAGGAAGATGAGGTGCTCTTGGGACTCCTCCTGGACCTTTGATGAGACAGAAGGGAGGAAGAGGCAGGTTCCCAGAGAACCTGGGAAAATGTATAGAGTCAACCACTATCAGGAAAACAGAGACCAGTCCTACTAGATAGAAAGACCTGCAGAGCTACATTGACAAGAAAATTTTTTGTTTGTTTTCTGGCTCTGCTCTCTCTAGCCCTGCTGGCTCCGGCCATATTTATTTCATATATGTAAGTTCACTGTCACTGTTTTCAGACACTCCAGAAGAGGGTGTCAGATCCCATTACAGATGTTTGTGAACCACCATGTGGTTGTCTGGAATTGAACTCAGGACCTCTGGAAGAGCAGTTGGTGCTCTTAACCACTGAACCATCTCTACAGCCCAGCAAGTTTATTTTTAAGCAGAAAATGATTTAAATGTATAATTGCATATTGATAATGTTGGCTACGTTATGGATATCCTTCATTTGTGCTTTAAGATTTTCACCATTTTTGAAGAAACATTAAAATAAATGAAATGGTGACGTGCTGAGGTCTCTCCCCTCTGTCAAGATGGCTGTGGAGAACTAAGAAGACCTCTAAATGGAACAAGGTTCATGGTTAAAATTTTGTAAATAAAATTCCAGATGTTTATGAAAAATATCATTTAATAAAAGACCCACATTCATTTCAGACTCATTTATGCATGTGTATAATATATATGCAATTTAGTTTTACATCGTATTATGGAATATAGCTTTTTATTGAATTCATTAAACATAATGAAATTATATTCCATAAATAAATGTATGTGATGTAGTCCTTAATGCATTTAACCATTACAATGAAGCTCTGAAGGAAATCCTCATTTTACTTTCTTTTTCAGGCAAGAAAATTGAGGCAGTATATGGTAGACAGTTGACAAAGCCATGGAGCAGGGAGGGCAGCGCTGCTCGCTGGCTCTGGCGTGACTCTGAATGGTATCCCGTGGGCTCTTGCACGCCTTTGTCATCTGGGCCGAAGTGCACATCAGAGGATCTATGAGCACGAATGTGCTTTGACCAATAGCTACAAATGATTGTCACTGTGTCACAGCCTCCTCCCAACCACCACACTCCCTCACAATGTCCCCACTGTACCCACACACACTGTCCCCCACTACACCTACCACACTCTCCTCACTGCACCCCAATCATACTTCCCCCACTGCCCCCCAATCACACTGTTCTCACTATGCCCCATCACACTGTCCCCCACTACACCTATCACGCGCTCCACACTGCACCCTATTACACTGTTCCCCACTGTACCCCATTATAGTGTTCCCACTGCACCCTATCACATTGTCCCCAACTCTGCCACATATCTCCATACAACACACAAACACAATTACACAAACAACAATCATGTCCTCAAGGCAGGGGCCAATTTTTCTTTTGAGCCAGTTACGGTGGTGACATCTATAATTCCAGTCCTTGAGGGGTCAACACAAGACCACAAGTTCAAGTCCTACTTAACCTCCTTAATGATACCCCCCTCTCACAAAAGCAAAAGGAACAAGAAGAATAAGTAATTAATATTTAAAAATAATAAATTAACTTTCGCTTTTGAGGAAAAAAAAAACCTTTTAAGAATCAGAATTGCCATTCTTAATTTTCAAGGGAGATCACAGCCAGAGGCATACCATGGATGGACTCCTGTTCACTGCACTGAAGAAGTGACCTTTGAAACAACTGCTAAGAGGACACAATTTCGGGCCATCCAAAGTCCAACAGCTATATGAAAATTCTCTTCCCTTGTGACCCAAGATAAGGCTGAATCTCTTGTGTCTATAGTTACTCCATATCCCGAAACAGATGACAAGCCCTGAGCCTCACACATTCAAGAGAGGAGATTGGCTCTCCATCAAAGCACTCCCAGAGCACCTGCGCTGACAGCACCACAGCTGACTGAGGAAACTGCTCCACCTTGGACCAAATAAGGAGCTGCACTTTCAAAGTCCCAGAGCTGGGACCCTGCACTGGTTGCTAATGAATGGGGACTTGTTATATCATTGCAAACAAGCTCATTCATTATTGTCAGAAAAAAAAAAAAAAAGAAAGTCCTTATGCCAACTTCAAAAACAATCCTTCTGGCCAATTTGTCTACATAAAAGCCAGCCAGTCATCACCAGCCACTCCACCTCTTGCCAGCACCTTCTCCGGTCCACCCCTTGGCACCATGCATAACGTGATCTTTGTATCTGCCATTAGGAAAGGTAACTTCAGAGCAGAGGAATAACTCATACAGGCGGAGAAAGGACTATTTCACTCTACCCTGGCAGGCTGTTTCCCTGCAGTGCACAGCTGGCAGGCTGGCCAGCAAACACCTTTTTCTAACTTTACCAGAGAAAAACAAAGTAAACTTGGGCAACAGAAAGCCTCTGAGGATGTCCTAGCAGCCAAACTGAGCTGCAGCCACTGTCAGATCTCCCTGAGCTGATGGTTTGTTCTCTAGCCCCTCCTCTCTGTGCCCCTCTCCTGGGGTGCATTTCGGGTGATAATTGCCCAAGCACCTGGGAGCAGGCAGTGCTTAAGGCCCAGATGGAAGCCATCAGATTGTCATTAGTTGTCCTCGCCTGACCTAAGTAGGGTCTGACACCAACACACAGAACTTGCAGAAGACAAGCCATTCAAAGGCCATTACCAGGAATGATCACAGCTGAGCTATTACAGCCTCGACTATCTCTTCAGGGCAAAATAAAAGCTGCAGAATTGGTTTGAACTGAATCAAGATTTTTTTCCAACAAATGCCACTGCTGGGAGATCATCAGCTCAATTTGTGGGTTTGGCAAAAAGATCAAATTCATATATCTGCACAGTCAAAACATACATACATACATACACATACAGTCACACACAAACACATATGTATATGTGTATATATGTGTGTATGTGTATATGTGTATATATGTATATTGTATATATGTGTATGTATGTATATGTGTATGTGTATGTATATGTATACGTATATATGAGCTCTTCTTTTTTTCTTAAGTAGCCCACATTCTAAGATATCCAGAGATAGGAAAGTCAACAGCTCTTAACCCTAAAAAAGTAAAACCTCCCTGAGTTAGGAGTAGGAAGCTGGAAAGAGCCAGAGTAAGGATCATATAAGGCTTGAGGCCATAGAAATAGTAAATCATTTATCTTCAAGGAACTGAGCTCTCTTCCTGGAGAAGCGAGTCTTGGACCATAAATTACTCTTCACATCTTCCAACCCCCATTTCACTCCCTAAAAGCATCCAGAAGTTCAGCCAGCTTAGGACAGTGTATATTTCACTTAGCCAACAAATATGGAGGACCTATTACATGCCAAGTACCCCATAGCACTGAAAAGCTTAACCCAAGTCTTCACGGACTTCATGGACAACATAGCCAACTGCTCCTCCAAGATACCACAAGACAAATTGGAAAGAACACTGCACTAAGGGTTAAAGGTCAAGATGAGACTCTGGTATTGATCACATCATTGTCCTGACACATCAGTTACCAAACCCAGACACTATCACAGATGCCAACAAGTGCTAGCTGACAGGAGCCTGATATGGCTATCTTATGAGAGGCTCTACCAGTGCCTGACAAACACAGAAGTTGATGCTCTCAGCCAACCAATGAACTGAGCACAGGGTCCCCAATGGAGGAGCTAGAGAAAGGACCCTAGTTGCTGAAGGGGTTTGCAGCCCCATAGGAGGAACAACAATTTGAACCACCCAGTACCCCCAGAGCTCCCAGGGTCTAAACCACCAACCAAAGAGCACACATGGAGGGACCCATGGCTCCAGCCGCATATGTAGCAGAGGATGGCCTTGTTGGACACCAATGAGAGGAGAGGCCCCTGGTCCTGTGAAGGCTCGATGCCCCAATGTAGGGAAATGCCAGGACAGCAAAGTGGGAGAGGGTGGGTTGTTGAGCAGGGGTTTGGGGGGATAGAATAGGGGATTTTTGGAGGGGAAATGAGGAAAGGGGATAACATTTGAAATGTAAATAAAGCAAGTATCTAATTTTTTAAAAAGAAAGAAAGCAGGAGGTTTCTGAACAGCATACCTCCTGAAATTGGAATGTTTTAAAGGCAAAATATAAGGTTGTGGTTTAGTACTCCAGCCCTCAAATCTCCAGTCACAGTTTTTTCCTTTATGGGTTTACCCCTGTGTTGAATAAGACTGTCCCCCAGGCCTCTCTGTCTTCAGGAGTTATGGCAAGCCTACTTGCCTAAGATAACCCCAGCTGTGCTTGCTGACTGCTGATGTTCTCTGGTTCAAGAAGGGAGAGCCAGGGGGTCAGCATGGAGCCTCCCCACACAGCCAGCAGCTTGCAATGCTGAGCTAATTGCACTGGCTTCAGGGGCTGCAGAAGGGGTTATGGTGTATGGGTGCGGAAGGATTCTGCAGCCACTGGGGAAGCCTCATCCATACTAGGTGCAGATCTTCCACTGCAGGTGCTTTAAGCTCAGCACCTTCACCCATTGCTCTGGAAGAAAGACTAACATCAGCTCACTGGTTCCTCCAAGTGAACTTTGGTGGTATCCAACTCTGGTCTGTCCTTGCTTAATTCCACCACCGGGCTTGAAAGGTCTCACCACACCTAGTCTCGTCTCCAGCAAATCGCTAACAGACATCTCGCTGATGGAAGTTCCTCTTTGGGGATTTGTCCTTCTCTCGTGACTAGCACCCTAAGCTACAACCCTAGTAGAACTATGTGATCTCTGCTCTTGTCCCGGGAAGAATTTAGTCTTTCTGACTTTAGTCATATATAAAGTTGCCAAGATGAGGTTACTGCTGGTATGAAGAGCAAACTTCTTCCTCTTGAGCCCAAGGGCCTTGCTTATTTTGCTCTGAGTAAATCATTCTAGCTCCCATTGGAGCGACTACCAAGAGGATATTTTCTCCCTGGGAAAGAGTCTTTGCTTGTTTACAGTACACATTATCCTCAGAAAGGATCCCACATAGCTTTACAGGAATGAATGAAACACAAGATTGTAAAATATCTTTAAAACTATATCAAAATAATGGTAGGAAGAGAGATCTACTTCTAAAAACATTCCAAAAAGGCAGCTGCTTTAATGAACTAGGCCTGGTGGTGCATGCCTTTTGTCCCTGGCAGAGAGGCAGTTGGATCTCTGTGAGTTTGAAGCTAGCTTGATCAAAATAGTGAGTTCTGGAACAGTCAAGGCTATGTGAGACCCTGCTTCAAAAAAAACACAACAAAGCAAATCAAATTGGTTTAGCTTTTTTTCTTTAAAAATTTGTTAATATATGTATTCTAGAGTGGGAGGGGGAAGTGTATGCCACAAAACACAAGTGTGGGTTACAGAGACGCCTGTGGGAATCAGCTCTCTCATTCCACCATCTGGATTCTGGGGATCGAATTCAGGTCATTGGTCTTGGGGCTTGGGGACCAACACTTGCACCTACTGGGATCTGGCCCAATATTTGTTTTTCCAAATCTTGATAATTGTCTTTATGTACTTGTCTTAGTCACTGCTCTATTGCTGTGAAGAGACACCATGACCATGGCAACCCTTATGAATGAAAGCATTTCACTGGGGGCTTGCTTACAGGTTAGAGATGTAGTCCATTGCCCTCATGGTGGTGAGCATAGCAGCAAGCATGGTGCTGGAACAACAACTGAGAGCTACACCCTGATCCACAGGCAGAGAGAAAGAGACTAGGCCTGGCTTAGGCTTTCGAAACTGCAAGCTCCACCCCCAGGGACACCCTTCCTCCAATGAGGCCACGCTTATCTCCAGGAGGCCACACCTCCTAATCCTTCTAATGTTCAAACAGTTCCACTCTCTGGAGACTAAGCCTTCAAATATATGAATTGGGGGGATTCTCATCCAAAGCACGACAGCTAAACCTGGATTTTTCCACATTTTATATCTGCATGCTTCTGCCGTCGTAGAGGAGGTGCTAGCTCTCACCATCTCCTGCACCCAATGTAGGAATATCACTATTTTAGGCATATTAATATGAAGGTTTCTACTACAGGTTATAAAAATGGAGGCCCTGGGAAGGCTTGGCTGTTCACTAAGCATGGACCTTGAATGGAAACCTACAATAAGTGGAAAAACAGACTAGGAATTAAGATGGAGCGTGAACAAGAGTGCTATGTGGGACTGGGAAGATGGTGGAGCGGGTGAAGCATTTGCCATGCACGGTGAGGGTGGCAGTTCAGCTCCCTGGCACCCATGTAAGTACTGGGTCAGTGTGGCAAACCACCTAAAATCTCAGTCCTTGGAAGGAGGAGAAGGAACCTCCAACGCAAGGTGGCTAGCAGGAATGATCATCTCTGAGTTTAAGTAAGAGACCCTGTCTCACTATTTAGTTGGAGAGAGAGGAGGACACCCCATGGCAGCCTCAGGCCTTCACTTCCACATGAGTGTCCACATGCATGCACACCATACACACATAGAACAAATATAGATTTATGCGCATACTCTATAAGAAAACGCACGGGCTGGAGAGATGGCTCAGCCGTTACAGGCTAGGCTCACAACCAAAAATATAAGAAAACACATGATCATTTCTGGCTCCATTTCTTCATACCTATAGTGTCACCACTATACAGCTCACACTCAAATCTCTAACATGCACAAAAACTACCAAGAATCTTGTTTGGATACAGATTGGAATTAAGGTCTTAGTAGGGCCTGGGATTTTGCATTTTCAACAAGCTCCAAAGAGCTTCAAGTACTGTGTTGCATAAACTGCCTCAGTAAGAGCTTCTCGGCTAGCTTCTCCATGTTGTCTTTATTCTCCTCCACAGAGTGCCCCCTCTTCAGAAACATTGTTCAGAGTCAACTCATTCTATTGCAGCTCCTACTCCTCATTGAGAAACAGTGTGGGCCTGGGGAGATGACTCAGTCCTTGAAAGCTAGGCTCACAACCAAAGATATAAGAGAAGCCATGTGGCTCTAACTATCACCAAGCATGATGGGGAAGCAGGTCTCTCTTGCACTGGCACAGTGGCAAATAATGAGCCAGGACCTAAGGCAAGGGGGAGAATTCCAGAGCATAGAGTTTCTTCTGTCTCTCACACCTCGCTAAAGTCACAAAAGATGAGGAACCGCTTAGACGCAGGTTGAAGACCGGGTCACATCTGAGCATGATGGAAGTCAGAAGCCAGAGGAGTACTTGCTCTTTCTCTCATTTATCTCTTCTTCTCTCCAGCTTAAGCTATCAGCAGTCTGGAGATACCAGATGATGGAAAGGATGCCAAGAGAACCTCTCCCCTCCTCTTCAATACTTATTTTCCATCATGAAAGAAATCTTCGGCTCATCTGAAGTAGTGGTACTCATCTTGTTTTATATGAGTCAAGGCCAGACAGTGCTGTGATGTACATGACTAACAATTGACTCCCATATAGTGGTTGCCAGTTGCCATGGCAACGAATACTCCCACTCTGGCTGGTATCAAGCCCCTGATGCGGCTTTACCAAACTTGGGATTAGCAGCTCTCACAAACTTTGGCTCTCCTAAGCTGGCACAACACAGTTCCTGACATCACAGATTATTCTCCTTGCACAGTTGTATCCTTTACAATCAGGCTCTGAATTTTCTCCCATCAAAAGGTGGGGTTCCTTATCCCTTCCTCATGGTTTTATCCTTGTTACTTCTTTGGCCAGTGCAGTATGCCAGAGCAGAATGTTCAATAGAAGCATGGCGTCAGAAGACATTTCAAAACTTGCTGATTAAGACAAACCAGATACACAAGCGATAAATCAACCCATGGTAGCTTCCTGGAGAATCAGAGCCCATCAAGCAAACATAAACATCTTAGATGGCCCCAGTTGCCCTAATACCCCTTACATACCTGCCAGACTCGCACTGCCCCAGAACCTGATACCCCCTTGTCTTAATCAGGGTTTCTATTCCTGCACAAACATCATGACCAAGAAGCAAGTTGGGGAGGAAAAGGTTTATTGAGCTTACACTTCCACGTTGCAGTTCATCACTAAAGGAAGTCAGGACTGGAACTCAAGCAGGTCAGGAAGCAGGAGCTGATGCAGAGGCCATGGAGGGATGTTTCTTACTGGCTTGCTTCCCCTGGCTTGCTCAGCCTGCTCTCTTATAGAACCCAAGAGCACCAGCCCAAAGGTGGTACCACCCACAAGGGGCCCTCCCCACTTGATCACTAATTGAGAAAATGCCCCACAGCTGGATCTCATGGAGGCACTTCCCCAACTGAAGCTCCTTTCTCTGTGATAACGCCAGCCTGTGTCAAGCTGACACACAAAACTAGCCAGTACAATTGACCCCTTGTCAACTTGACACACAAACACATCACTATTAAGCCTCAACCCTTACTTTCTTACTTATCCCCAAGATCTAAATTACTTTAAAAGTCCCACAGTCTTTACATATAAAAAATTCAATCACCTTTAAATGTCCAATATCTTTAAAATTCAAAGTCTTTTAAAAATTCAAAGTCTTTTAACTGTGGGTTCCACTAAAATACTTTCTTCCTTCAAGAGGTAAACATATCAGGGCACAGTCACAACCAAAAGCAAAACTCAAACTCCAATGGTTCAATGTCTGGGATCCAACTCACAATCTTCCGGGCTCCTCCAAGGGCTTGGGTCACTTCTCCAGCTCTGCCCTTTGTAGCACACAGCTTGTCTTCTAGGCTCCAGCTGCCTGTACTCCACTGCTGCTGCTGTTCTTGGTGATCATCTCATGGCACTGGCATCTCCAAAACACTGCTGATTTCTACTGTAATTAGGCTTCACCAATAGCCTCTCATAGGCTTTCTTCATAGTGACAAGCCTCTGCTCCTATGCATGACCCCTTCAGTCCTGGGCCATCAATTGCTACTGAGGCTGCACCTTCACCAATGGCCTTCCGTGGCCTCTCACTGTGCCAAGAGCCTCAGCTGCTCTTCATGACTCCTCATGTCTTCAAAACCAGTACCATCTGGATGACTCTTACACAGTACCAAGTCCAGCCATAGCACAAAATACAACTATGGCTATCCCTGGAACACACCCTCTGTGCTCTCAGAAAACACTTCCAAGATTTCATCTCAGTGATGCTGGTCTCATCTTAATCACCGCTAATTTCTTAGCTCCAGCTAACCAGCATCAATAGTCCCATTAACACAAAGGTTTGCTTTAGTGGTTCTGGTATCTTATTACTCACAGCTGATTCTTCAGTCCCAGCTAACCAAAACCACAGAATCTTCACAATCAAAACATGGCCGCTGTAAGAGTCTTTAATCTTCCCTCTGAAATTTCACAAGCCAGGCCTCCATCTTTCGCACTGTTCTTAACATTGTCTTCCAAGCTCCTACAGAACTTTCCACCAAGCTCTTAACATTCTAGTAGCTTTTCTAGCCAAAGTTCCAAAGTCCTTCCACAGTCCTCCCCAAAACATGATCAGGTTGTCACAGGAATACCCCACTATGCTGGTACCAATTTGTCTAGTCAGAGTTTCTATTGCTGCACAAACATCATGACCAAGAAGCAAGTTGGGGAGGAAAGGGTTTATTGAGCTTACACTTCCACGTTGCAGTTCATCACTAAAGGAAGTCAGGACTGGAACTCAAGCAGGTCAGGAAGCAGGAGCTGATGCAGAGGCCATGGAGGGATGTTTTACTGGCTTGCTTCCCCTGGCTTGCTCAGCCTGCTCTCTTATAGAACCCAAGGGCACCAGCCCAAAGGTGGTACCACCCACAAGGGGCTCTCCCCACTTGATCACTAATTGAGAAAATGTCCCACAGCTGGATCTCATGGAGGCACTTCCCCAACTGAAGCTCCTTTCTCTGTGATAACTCCAGCCTGTGTCAAAGTGACACACAAAACTAGCCAGTACACCCCTGAAACCAGCCCTTTACAGGTTCTTGAATCACATGACAGGCTGTTGATATAAGCAACTGAGGGGTTTGCTTTACCTGAGCAGCTGAACCCCATTGACAGATCACAGGCAGACCAGAAAAAATTCAAAAGATTCATCAGCCAAATACAACACATGGCTCTCTTTGGATGTTAATTGAAATCAAAACAACGTTAAAGTACCATTTTTGACATCAGGAAATGTCAGTACTTGAGAGGTAAATGCAAGAGGATCAGAAGGACAAGGTCATCCCTGGCTACATAGAAAAGTCAAAGCCAGTCTGGGCTATAGAAAACACTGTTTAAAGTAAATTAATTTTAAATGCATTTTAGCATAGAAAATAAAAGTGTCCCTCCAATCAAGCAAAAGAGAAGGGGTGGGGAGAAGATAGGGGAACAGAGAATTAAGAAGATAGGGGCTGGAGAGATGCCTCAGCAGTTAAGAGTACTGACTACTCTTCCAGAGGTCCTGAGTTCAGTTCCCAGCAACCACATGGTGGCGCACAAACATCTGTGATGGGATCCAATGGCCTCTTCTGATGTGTCTGAAGAAAGCGACTGTGTACTCACATAAAAAAGATAAATAGATCGTTTTAAAAAAGAAGATATGCCAGGCAGTGGTGGCGCACACCTGTAATCCCAGCACTCTGGGAGGCAGAGACAGGTGGATTTCTGAGTTCGAGGTCAGCCTGGTCTACAGAGTGAGTTCCAGGACAGCCAGGGCTACACAGAGAAACCCTGTCGTGAAAAAAACCAAATCGAAGAAGAAAGAAGAAGAAGAAGAAGAAGAAGAAGAAGAAGAAGAAGAAGAAGAAGAAGAAGAAGAAGAAGAAGAAGAAGAAGAAGAAAGAAGAAGAAAGAAGAAGAAGAAAGAAGAAGAAAGAAGAAGAAAGAAGAAAGAAGAGGAGGAGGAGGAGGAGGAGGAGGAAGAAGAAGAAGAAGAAGAAGAAGAAGAAGAAGAAGAAGAAGAAGAAGAAGAAGAAGAAGAAGAAGAAGAAGGAAGAAGAAGAAGAGGAAGAAGAAGAAAGAAGAAGAAAGAAGAAGGAAGAGGAGGAGGAGGAGGAGGAGGAGGAGGAGGAGGAGGAGGAAGAAGAAGAAGAAGAAGAAGAAGAAGAAGAAGAAGAAGAAGAAGAAGAAGAAGAAGAAGAAGAAGAAAGAAGAAGAAGAAGAAGAAGAAGAAGAGAAAGAAGAAGAAAGAAGAAAGAAGAAGGAAGAAGAAGAGGAGGAGGAGGAGGAGGAAGAAGAAGAAGAAGAAGAAGAAGAAGAAGAAGAAGAAGAAGAAGAAGAAGAAGAAGAAGAAGAAGAAGAAGAAGAAGAAGAAGAAGAAGGAGGAGGAGGAGGAGGAGGAGGAGGAGGAGGAGGAGGAGGAGGAGGAGGAGGAGGAGGAGGAGGAGGAGGAGGAGGAGAAGGAGGAGAAGGAGGAGAAGGAGGAGAAGGAGGAGAAGGAGGAGAAGGAGGAGAAGGAGGAGAAGGAGGAGAAGGAGGAGAAGGAGGAGAAGGAGGAGAAGGAGGAGAAGGAGGAGAAGGAGGAGAAGGAGGAGAAGAAGAAGAAATAAAAGAGACAAAATCTGAGGGGTGAGGGTTGGAGTGACGACTGAACAGTTAAGAACACTGGCTGCTCTCGCGGAGAACTGGGTTCAGTTCCCAGTATGGACTTTGTGGCTCCAGCCAGCCCCAGTTCATTAAGAGTCCATCTCCCTTGAACAGCGCCAGATGAAGGCAAAGCCTCTGTGAGATTGATTAGTTATTACCTAACCCTTTCCACCTCTGACATGGAAACTCAGTAGAAGAGTAGGGTAGGCTTGGTATTTTTGTCTGTTATCATTATTATACTTTGTAATATTAAAAAAATGTCAAAATGGGGGATGGGGATTTAGCTCAGTGGTAGAGCGCTTGCTCACACAAATCATGAGATAAATAATATCTGATTAGTTTCAAATTTCATTGCTTTAATTTTCATTTAAGTAATTCTGACACCAGATCACAACCAAAACACTCAGGCCTGCAGCCGTGACCTGTTGAATTAAGAAACAAATTAGGCGTTTTCCATCTATTATCCTTTGTAGGGCTGAATTTGTGAACAGATATTGTGTAAATTTGGTTTTATCATCGAGTATCTTGGTTTCTCCCTCTATGGTGATTGAGAGTTTTGCTGGGTATAGTAGTCTGGGCTGGCATTTGTGTTCTCTTAGGGTCTGTATAAGATCTGTTAAGGATAGCTTTCATCAACTCCAGTGAGAAGTGTGGTGTAATTCTGATAAGTCTGCCTTTATAAGTTACTTGACATTTTTCCCTTACTGCTTTTAATATTCTTTCTTTGTTTAGTGCATTTGGTGTCTTGATTATTATGTGCTGGGAGGAATTTCTGGTCTGGTCCACTCTGTTTGGAGTTCTGAAGGCTTCTTGTATGTTCATGGGCATCTTTTTCTTTAGGTTAGGGAAGTTTTCTTCTATAATTTTCAAAAACACCAACACAAGGAGGGAAACTACACCCTAGAAAAAGCAAGAAAGTAATCTTCCAACAAACACAGAAGAAGATACCTACACAAACATAAAAATAACGTCAAAAATAAAAGGAAGCAATAATCACTATTCCTTAATATATCTTAACATCAATGGATTCAATTCCCTAATAAAAAGTCATAGACAGAAATATTTTCCATGTAAATCTTCAATTTTATTAGAAAAAGTTTGTAATTCCTCTTTCAATTAATTTAGTAATGTTTTTATGTCTACCATTTTATCTGCATTATTTTTCGTGATAAACTTCAATTTTAACATGTTTTTTCTATATATTTCTTCTATTTTACCAAAAATGTTTTCCATGTAAATCTCTGATTTTATCGCAAAACGTCTTTAATTCCACCTTCAATTAATTTAGAAAGGTTTTTTATATCTACCATTTTTTCTGTATAATTTTCCATGAAATAGTCAATTTTAATGTGTTTGTCTATATATTTCTTGAATTTTATGAGAAATATTTTCCATGTAAATCTTCAATCTTACCTGAAAATGTTTATAATTCCACTTTCAATCAACTTTGGAATACTTTTATGCCTACCATTATTATATCTATATAACATTTTCCATGATAATCTTCAATTTTAACATGCTTTTCTACATTTTTCTACATTTTTACCAGAAATATTTTCCATGTAAATCATTAATTCTATTATAAAATTTTTCTTTTCATTTTTAAATTATGTTTTCAATTAATTTATGTTAAGCAATGTTTACCACTTTATCTTTAATTTTCCATGAAAATTGTCAATTTTAATGTGTTTTTCTATATATCTCTTCTATTTTATCAGAAATATTTTCCATGTAAATCTTCAATTTTATCATATAATGTTTTTACTTCCTTCTTCAATAAAAGAACATGCTTTTCAAAAAAAAGAGAGAAAAGAAACAGATTAGGGCTTGTGGTTAAGAGAATGTGTACCCAGACTTTGATTAAATCTTTATTGGCTCATGGGGCAGTGACTTTTGAGTCATTTTGGCCTTGGGTTTACAATCCTTAAGGCTCAGACAGGTAGGACAAATGAGAGCTTTGCAGAGCTGGTATTAGTCTTGAGGGCAAGGTGTAAATGCACACAGCAGAGGGCTTGGTAGCCAGCAGGCATGAGCCAGATAGTGTGATGGGTAACCTTCATTGTCAACCTCACTAGGTTCAGAATCACCATGAAGTACATCTCTGGTGTAAATACGATGGTGTTTCCAGAAACACTTAAGTGGGGAGATTGACCCTGAAGGGTGTTGGCATTATTTCATAAGAGGGGGTCTGGGACTGAATGAAAACAGAAGGGGTCATAGAGGGCTGGACCCCAGTGTTCAGCTCCCTCTGCTTCCTAATCACAGATACAATGTGACAGGGTTTTCTAACCACCTCAGGATGCTTTCCACACCAGGATGGACTACACCATCAAACCATGAGCCAAGATAAACCCTTCCTTTTTGGCTGGCTGTTGTCAGATACTTTGTCACAACAGGAGAAGTTACTTATCCAGACAGTAGCTATGACTCCCACTTTTACCC